>NW_027195217.1:87500-265000 GCF_038502225.1 Cherax quadricarinatus | reverse complement strand
CTACCGGTAGTCTACCTGGAGGGTATTCCGGGGATTAACTACCCCGCGGCCAGGTCCACAACCAGGCCTTCCAGGCTACAGTAAGATTTATCCAACTAGGATTATTTATACACTATAGGGAGGTTAGCACGGGCCCCACTGTGACCACAAATACAAGTTTTTACAGATGAATCCCCCCCCTCCTTCAGTGTGGCCGTCACGAATTCTAGCTCATGTCCCCTCGCCAGCCACGCTTCCGGCTAATTCATCTGTAGAAACTTGCATATGTGGTCACAATGGGGCGCATGTTAACATCCCTATGGTGTATAAATATACCTAGTTGGATGAATCTTATTGTAGTCAGTTGACACAGTGGTTTACACACTGACCTGGATGGAGTTTTACGACTCACTTGCCATGGGTTCTAACCCCACCCGTACCATTTTTATAGAGCTCTTAAAAATGAACACACACACACACACACACACACACACACACACACATACACATCTCATCAACAGCAGCCAACATGGTTTCAGGGACGATCTCATCAACAGCAGCCAACATGGTTTCAGGGACGGGAAATCCTGTGTCACAAACCTACTGGAGTTCTATGACATGGTGACAGCAGTAAGACAAGAGAGAGAGGGGTGGGTGGATTGCATTTTCTTGGACTGCAAGAAGGCGTTTGACACAGTACCACACAAGAGATTGGAGCAAAAACTGGAGGACCAAGCAGGGATAACAGGGAAGGCACTACAATGGATCAGGGAATACTTGTCAGGAAGACAGCAGCGAGTCATGGTACGTGGCGAGGTGTCAGAGTGGGCACCTGTGAACAGCGGGGTCCCACAGGGGTCAGTCCTAGGACCAGTGCTGTTTCTGGTATTTGTGAACGACATCACGCAAGGAATAGACTCTGAGGTGTCCCTGTTTGCAGATGACGTGAAGTTGATGAGAAGAATTCACTCGATCGAAGACTAGGCAGAACTACAAAGGGATCTGGACAGGCTGCAGACCTGGTCCAGCAATTGGCTCCTGGAGTTCAATCCCACCATGTGCAAAGTCATGAAGATTGGGGAAGCGCAAAGAAGACCGCAGACGGAGTACAGTCTAGGGGGCCAGAGACTACAAACCTCACTCAAGGAAAAAGATCTTGGGGTGAGTATAACACCAGGCACATCTCCTGAAGCGCACATCAACCAAATAACTGCTGCAGCATATGGGCGCCTAGCAAACCTCAGAACAGCATTCCGACATCTTAATAAGGAATCATTCAGGACCCTGTACACCGTGTACGTTAGGCCCACATTGGAGTATGCGGCACCAGTTTGGAACCCACACCTAGCCAAGCACGTAAAGAAACTAGAGAAAGTGCAAAGGTTTGCAACAAGACTAGTCCCAGAGCTAAGAGGTATGTCCTACGAGGAGAGGTTAAGGGAAATCAACCTGACGACACTGGAGGACAGGAGAGATACGGGGGACATGATAACGACATACAAAACACTGAGAGGAATTGACAAGGTGGACAAAGACAGGATGTTCCGGAGATTGGACACAGTAACAAGGGGACACAGTTGGAAGCTGAAGACACAGATAAATCACAGGGATGTTAGGAAGTATTTCTTCAGCCACAGAGTAGTCAGTAAGTGGAATAGTTTGGGAAGCGATGTAGTGGAGGCAGGATCCATACATAGCTTTAAGCAGAGGTATGATAAAGCTCACGGCTCAGGGAGAGTGACCTAGTAGCGATCACTCGGACTCGACCCCCGCAACCTCAACTAGGTGAGTGAAAACTAGGTGAGTACACACGCGCACACACACACACACACACACACACACACACACACACACACACACACACACACACACACACACACACACACACACACACACACACACACACACACTCACATACACTCACACTAACACACACACACACACACACACACACACACACACACACACACACACACACACACACACACACACACACACACAGATGAATCAAAGGGATGTTAGGAAGTATTTCTTCAGCCGCAGAGTAGTCAGGAAGTGGAATAGTTTAGGAAGCGATGTAGTGGAGGCAGGATCCATACATAGCTTTAAGCAGAGGTACGATAAAGCTCATGGTTCAGGGAGAGTGACCTAGTAGCGATCAGTGAAGAGGCGGGGCCAGGAGCTTGGACTCGACCCCTGCAACCTCAACTAGGTGAGTACACATACACTCACACACATACACACACACACACACACACACACACACACACACACACACACACACACACACACACTCAAGAACTCACATTACTCCAACGTAGGAGTAAGCAAACTGGTTAAGTGGTAATAGACCTCTACCTCTGGTAATACTGTTTAATACCAACTGTATAGAAGTTAGTCTTGAAATTTGTTCATAAACAAATGTGTTGAAAGAAGAATTCACCTTCTCTAAAAAGTAATGAAAGGGTTTACCTCTCTATCTGCTTTAACGATAGAAGACAGCTTCTTGGAAAAAAATATTGTTGGACCTATCCTTTCCTCTCTGAAGAACGAACCTGAGTGTCTTCCATTCAGTTATCCAACTGTTTATCATCTTATCTTCAAATACACTTGCTAGTAGACAGTGTGGCTCTACACAAGCTCGCAGACGCTAGAGCTGTACGCACTAGAACAACCTGGGGAAGGATGATACCTCAATTTTCTAAATATACTCCAGTACAGCAATTACTTTGGTATATCCAGCATATTATCTCCAAGAACCTAGTTAAAAAGATTGCAAGTGTAGACAAAACAGTATGACCCATACTGTTAAAGTAATAATATTAATAATAATAATAATAATAATAATAATAATAATATTAATAATAATAATAATAATAATAATAATAATAATAATAATAATAATAATAATAATAATAATAATAATAATAATAATAATAATAATAATAATATTAATAATAATAATAATAATAATAATAATAATAATAATAATAATAATAATATTAGTGAGTAGGAACAGAGAAATATATATTAACCAGACAGGTAAGGATCTCGATGTTAATTTATTAAAGAGGATTATCACTGAGTCTCAGAGGGAAGCTGCATGTCTGATCTCGAATGGTTGCTTGGGGAAGCTTGTGTCTCGGAGGGTCATTTGAAGTGTGATGTCCACACTTCTCTTAATTAAGACAGGTAGAGAATGAATAATGGTAAGTGTCTTTCTCTGAACCACCTGAAATAAAATTCTTTCCCTTGCTAAAGGTGGTAAAACATAGATGTATAGAATCTCCGTACCATATTCTAAATTGGATTTTCTCCGACGCGAAAACTTCAGATTATCTTCCGCTTGACGCAGACCAGCTTCACCAAACTTTGAGAGGAAGTTTGTACAGACTGAACTAAAAGTGAAACATCCTAGAATGTGTCTATTGCTTGGAATGGTACACATTTTCCAAGCTAAATGTTATGTCTGATACGATTTGATTAGTGTTGAAGTTCAATGTAAATTCTGATAGCATCCATTATTTATTTACGCTATGAATGAGACATAAAAAAACTTACAAACATTTGCACTTTCTATTGATTTTAAAACTTGGTCAGAATTACTCAGAGAGATTTTGTGATTTGATTAACTCAGAAAGATATTAATAATTCTCGCAGTGTACATGCTAAAGAGCATATCTCCCTTGATGTGCACTGAAAATAGCAGTGTACATGAATCAAAGCGTCAGTTTTTTTCTTGATAAGTATGCGTTGAGAACAGATTATATATATATATTATATATATACGTTTAAAGGTATATTTTTTTCATTAATCTTAATGTAAATTTTTTATTTTTTTGCTATAAAAGAATCTTAGAAAACTTACCTAACATTATAACAAGAACAATTTATTTTAGCCTAACCCAACTAAATATACTTTATGTAAGTTTACAATAATTTAATGATAAAGAAACACAACGAAATATATTTTTTTCGTTAGATTCAGAATTATTTTGGCGAAATTATTGCATACACAAATTTTCACTTGTCCTATATAGTAAGATGAGCGTTGCTATTTAAGCCAAGATTGCAAGTTCTGCCTATTCGGCACGACATGTATATATATATATATATATATATATATATATATATATATATATATATATATATATATATATATATATATATATATATATATATATATATATACATATATATACATATATATATATATATATATATATATATATATATATATATATATATATATATACATATATACATATATATATATATATATATATATATATATATATATATATATATATATATATATATATATATATATATTATTATCACACTGGCCGATTCCCACCAAGGCAGGGTGGCCCGAAAAAGAAAAAATTTCACCATCGTTCACTCCATCACTGTCTTGCCAGAAGGGTGCTTTACACTACACTTTTTAAACTGCAACATTAACACCCCTCCTTCAGAGTGCAGGCACTGTACTTCCCATCACCAGGACTCAAGTCCGGCCTGCCGGTTTCCCTGAACCCCTTCATAAATGTTACTTTGCTCACACTCCAACAGCACGTCAAGTATTAAAAACCATTTGTCTCCATTCACTCCTATCAAACACGCTCACGCATGCCTGCTGGAAGTCCAAGCCCCTCGCACAAAAAAACCTCCTTTACCCCCTCCCTCTAACCTTTCCTAGGCCGACCCCTACCCCGCCTTCCTTCCACTACAGACTGATACACTTTTGAAGTCACTCTGTTTCGCTCCATTCTCTCTACATGTCCGAACCACCTCAACAACCCTTCCTCAGCCCTCTGGACAACAGTTTTGGTAATCCCGCACCTCCTCCTAACTTCCAAACTACGAATTCTCTGCATTATATTCACACCACACATTGCCCTCAGACATGACATCTCCACTGCCTCCAGCCTTCTCCTCACTGCAACATTCATCACCCATGCTTCACACCCATATAAGAGCGTTGGTAAAACTATACTCTCATACATTCCCCTTTTTGCCTCCAAGGACAAAGTTCTTTGTCTCCACAGACTCCTAAGTGCATCGCTTACCCTTTTCCCCTCATCAATTCTATGATTTACCTCATCTTTCATAGACCCATCCGCTGACACGTCCACTCCCAAATATCTGAATACATTCACCTCCTCCATACTCTCTCCCTCCAATCTGATATCCAATCTTTCATCACCTAATCTTTTTGTTATCCTCATAACCTTACTCTTTCCTGTATTCACTTTTAATTTTCTTCTTTTGCACACCCTACCAAATCATCCACCAATCTCTGCAACTTCTCTTCAGAATCTCCCAAGAGCACAGTGTCATCAGCAAAGAGCAACTGTGACAACTCCCACTTTATGTGTGATTCTTTATCGTTTTACTCCACGCGTCTTGCCAAGGCCCTCGCATTTACTTCTCCTACAACCCCATCTATAAATATATTAAACAACCACGGTGACATCACACATCCTTGTCTAAGGCCTACTTTTACTGGGAAATAATTTCCCTCTTTCCTACATACTCTAACTTGAGCCTCACTATCCTCGTAAAAACTCTTCACTGCTTTCAGTAACCTACCTCCTACACCATACACCTGCAACATCTGCCACATTGCCCCCACATCCACCCTGTCATACGCCTTTTCCAAATCCATAAATGCCACAAAGACCTCTTTAGCCTTATCTAAATACTGTTCACTTATATGTTTCACTGTAAACACCTGGTCCACACACCCCCTACCTTTCCTAAAGCCTCCTTGTTCATCTGCTATCCTATTCTCCGTCTTACTCTTAATTCTTTCAATAATAACTCTACCATACACTTTACCAGGTATACTCAACAGACTTATCCCCCTATAATTTTCGCACTCTCTTTTGTCCCCTTTGCCTTTATACAAAGGAACTATGCATGCTCTCTGCATATATATATATATATATATATATATATATATATATATATATATCTATATATTTATATATATATATATATATATGTTTATATTTATATTTATATATATATATATATGTATATTTTTATATTTATATATATATATAAATGTGTATATATTTATATATATATATATGTTTATATATGTATATATATATATATATATGTATATATGTATATGTATATATATATATATATATATACATGTATATATATATATATATATATATATATATATATATATATATATATATATATATATATATATATATATATATATATGGAAAATTGCATTTAGCTGAATGTATCATTATGTACATAACAGTAAATGAACAGATAATTATTATTTATCAGTTAGACAAGTAGGAATTTGGGACACCTAGGTCGCAAAAAATGTCCCCCTTCGATACCTACCACTGCCATATCCACAAGTTGCTCTGGACCTATTAATTAAAATGAAAAATACATCACCAGGAATACTGGTAAATATATAAATTTTGTGGACTGTATATTAAAAATAATAAATGGTAATATAAATACACAATTACATAACAGAAGGAAAATATATCTTAATGTCACTCACCAATTTGACTGGAGATTAATGTGTATCATACTCATAAAACCTCACTCTAACTAAATCTTTGAAAATAATGCTGGCCAGAATTACACACAAATCTAGAGAGCTTATCTGAGGTGCCTGGAGCTGTCTTGTCCAGTCGTCTGATATCTCAAGTTATGCAGGAATGCACATCCACCAATTTTGCCTCCTATTTGAGAAGTGTCAACACAATTTTAACCTCTAGAGCACGAAAAATTCTTCCCATTACACCAACGTTTGTACAAAATTCAAAACCAAGATGGCGAGTCTCCTGTCTGCGCAGGCGCAGGTCCAGTTTACCATTTTCGATAACATACTTCTTTAAAAATATATAGGGCATCAATTTACCTATAAATTACCGTATTTCCGGAAAATATACAGTATTTTCCACAATATATATATATATATATATATATATATATATATATATATATATATATATATATATATATATATATATATATATATATATATATATATATATATATATATATATATATATATATATATATATATATATATATGTATATATATATATATATATATATATATATATATACATTTTTTTTTTCAACAAACCGGTCGTATCCCACCAAGGCAGGGTGGCCCAAAACGAAAAACGAAACTTTCTCTTTTTAAATTTAGTAATTTATACAAAATAAGGGGTTACTAGCCCCTTGCTCCCGGTATTTTAGTCACCTCTTACGACACGCATGGCTTACGGAGGAAGAATTCTGTTCCACTTCTCCATGGAAATAAGAGGAAATAAACAAGAGCAAGAACTAAAAAGAAAAGAAAATAAAATCTAGCGGGGTGTGTATATATATGCTTGTACATGTATGTGTAGTGTGACCTAAGTGTAAGTAGAAGTAGCAAGACGTACCTGAAATCTTGCATGTTTATGAGACAGAAAAAGGGGCACCAGCAATCCTACAATATATATATATATATATATATATATATATATATATATATATATATATATATATATATATATATATATATATATATATATATATATATATATATACATATGTCGTGCCGAATAGGCAGAACTTGCGATCTTGGCTTAAATAGCAACGCTCATCTTGCCATATAGGACAAGCGAAAATATGTGTATGCAATAATATTGCCAAAATCATTCTGAACCTCGCTAAAAAAATATATTTCACTGTGTTTGTTTAGTATTAAGTTACTGTAAACAAATCTAAAATATATTTAGTTGGGTTAGGCTAAAATAAATTGTTCTTGTTATAATAAGGTTAGGTAAGTTTTCTAAATTCCTTTTGGTGCCAAATTAATTTTTTTTACATTAACGTTAATCAAAAAAATATATCTTCAAACGTATAAGAGAAAATTTTAGAAAGGACTTAATTTTAAATGAGTTCTTGCTAACTGACCAGTTTTACATATTCGGCACGACATATACATATATATGTATATACATATATATATATATATATATATATATATATATATACATATATATATATATATATATATATATATATATATATATATATATATATATATATATATATATATATATATATATATATATATTTATTTATATATGTATGTATATATATATTTTTTATTATTTTATTATCACACTGGCCGATTCCCACCAAGGCAGGGTGGCCCGAAAAAGAAAAACTTTCACCATCATTCACTCCATCACTGTCTTGCCAGAAGGGTGCTTTACACTACAGTTTTTAAACTGCAACATTAACACCCCTCCTTCAGAGTGCAGGCACTGTACTTCCCATCTCCAGGACTCAAGTCCGGCCTGCCGGTTTCCCTGAATCCCTTCATAAATGTTACTTTGCTCACACTCCAACAGCACGTCAAGTATTAAAAACCATTTGTCTCCATTCACTCCTATCAAACACGCTCACGCATGCCTGCTGGAAGTCCAAGCCCCTCGCACACAAAACCTCCTTTACCCCCTCCCTCCAACCCTTCCTAGGCCGACCCCTACCCCGCCTTCCTTCCACTACAGACTGATACACTCTTGAAGTCATTCTGTTTCGCTCCATTCTCTCTACATGTCCGAACCACCTCAACAACCCTTCCTCAGCCCTCTGGACAACAGTTTTGGTAATCCCGCACCTCCTCCTAACTTCCAAACTACGAATTCTCTGCATTATATTCACACCACACATTGCCCTCAGACATGACATCTCCACTGCCTCCAGCCTTCTCCTCACTGCAACATTCATCACCCATGCTTCACACCCATATAAGAGCGTTGGTAAAACTATACTCTCATACATTCCCCTCTTTGCCTCCAAGGACAAAGTTCTTTGTCTCCACAGACTCCTAAGTGCACCACTCACTCTTTTTCCCTCATCAATTCTATGATTCACCTCATCTTTCATAGACCCATCCGCTGACACGTCCACTCCCAAATATCTGAATACGTTCACCTCCTCCATTCTCTCTCCCTCCAATCTGATATTCAATCTTTCATCACCTAATCTTTTTGTTATCCTCATAACCTTACTCTTTCCTGTATTCACCTTTAATTTTCTTCTTTTGCACACCCTACCAAATTCATCCACCAATCTCTGCAACTTCTCTTCAGAATCTCCCAAGAGCACAGTGTCATCAGCAAAGAGCAGCTGTGACAACTCCCACTTTGTGTGTGATTCTTTATCTTTTAACTCCACGCCTCTTGCCAAGACCCTCGCATTTACTTCTCTTACAACCCCATCTATAAATATATTAAACAACCACGGTGACATCACACATCCTTGTCTAAGGCCTACTTTTACTGGGAAAAAATTTCCCTCTTTCCTACATACTCTAACTTGAGCCTCACTATCCTCGTAAAAACTCTTCACTGCTTTCAGTAACCTACCTCCTACACCATACACTTGCAACATCTGCCACATTGCCCCCCTATCCACCCTGTCATACGCCTTTTCCAAATCCATAAATGCCACAAAGACCTCTTTAGCCTTATCTAAATACTGTTCACTTATATGTTTCACTGTAAACACCTGGTCCACACACCCCCTACCTTTCTTAAAGCCTCCTTGTTCATCTGCTATCCTATTCTCCGTCTTACTCTTAATTCTTTCAATTATAACTCTACCATACACTTTACCAGGTACACTCAACAGACTTATCCCCCTATAATTTTTGCACTCTCTTTTATCCCCTTTGCCTTTATACAAAGGAACTATGCATATATATATATATATATATATATATATATATATATATATATATATATATATATATATATATATATATATATATATATATATATATATATATATATATATATATATATATATATATATATATATATATATATATATATACTGAAGCAGCGATTCGGTGGGACACCCTTACAGACTCCTCCAGTAGACCAGCTCCTCCCAAACAGCACAAACAGTGCCACTGGGACAAACCAATCTTGGAAAAAATCGCCAACACAATGCTCTCCAATGCTTCAGGAAAGGACAAAGCTCGTCTCCTGGCAGTGAAGGCACCACACTCAGGAGATTTCCTGTTAGCTGTTCCCAATTCCTCCCTGGGCACCCGTCTCGACCCACAGGCCATTCGGATTGGTGTTGCTCTTCGCCTAGCCGCCCCCATCCTCACTGAACATAGGTGTATTTGCGGCAGGGCGACAGCTGATCAATTCGGACTTCATGGTCTTGTGTGTCACACAGGAGAAGGGAAGTATGCCAGACATGAGGAGGTCAATGACATCATAAAGAGAAGCCTCGCCACAGCCCGTTGCCCAGCTCAACGGGAACCCCAAGTACAGAGATCTGATGGAAGTCAAAAGCGTCCTGATGGAGCCACTATGCTACCCTGGAAGGATGGAAAGCAGATTGCCTGGGACTACACCTGTGCTGCCACATTGGCAGACACCTACTTGCCATACTCCGTAGTGAAAGGGGGTGGAGCTGCCAACCACAGGGAGACCCAGAAGATCCGAAATTGTGAAGACCTTCCCCCTTGCTATAACTTCATTCCAATAGGGTCGGAGACCCTTGGAGCATGGGGCAAGTGTGCTCTAAAGTTCCTCAAAGAGCTGGGTGAAAAGCTCATCATAGAAGACAAGGACCACAGGGCGACCAGCTTTCTCTTTCAGAGACTCAGTGTTGCGATCCAGAGAGGAAATGCCTGCAGCATTCTGGGCACACAGCCCACTGCAGGGGAGCTGGACGAAGTATTCGAGATGTAGCTCTGATTTACCTATGTTGTTTTGCTTTCTGTTGTTTTTTTGTGAATGTTTGGCCAATGTATTTTTGTCTTTAAATAAAACATACTTGAAATATAGAGGGTGGTAGGAGAAAATTCTCAAACAGCTTCAGGGAAAACCTTGAGTTTCCCAGAAGCAAGTTTATTCTTTTCTCTGAGGATGAGGGTCCCCATGACAGTTCTAGATTTGGTACCTCCCTATTTATATATATATATATATATATATATATATATATATATATATATATATATATATATATATATATATATATATATATATATATATATATATATATATATATATATATATATATATATATATATATATATATATATATATATATATATAAATATATATATATATATATATATATATATATATATATATATATATATATATATATATATATATATATATATATATATATATATATATAATCAATGCACCACGCAGAAACAAACGGGTATATAGAGAGAAAGATAGCTTGATTCCATGTTTGAGGCTCACTGACATGTCCGGGCTGGGAAAGAAACATGGCTTGCCAATCAGGCTGACCAGCTTTTGAGGCATTTGTGGCTGAGTGGATAAGAGCGCTGTCTGGGAATCTTGCCCGTCTCTTAGTAGCAGTATCGAATCCTGCTGACCCCGATGTCTCTCTCTCTCTCTCTCTCTGTAGGTGATGGTGGTTATACTTGGTAGGTGGTGGTGATGCTTGGTAGGTGATGGTGGTTATACTTGGTAGGTGGTGGTGATGCTTGGTAGGTGATGGTGGTTATACTTGGTAGGTGATGGTGATGCTTGGTAGATGATGGTGGTTATACTTGGTAGGTGGTGGTGATGCTTGGTAGGTGATGGTGGTTATACTTGGTAGGTGATGGTGATGCTTGGTAGATGATGGTGGTTATACTTGGTAGGTGGTGGTGATGCTTGGTAGATGATGGTGGTTATACTTGGTAGGTGATAGTGGTTATACTTGGTAGGTGGTGGTGATGCTTGATAGATGATGGTGGTTATACTTGGTGGATGGTGGTGATGCTTGGTAGGTGATGGTGGTTATACTTGGTAGGTGGTGGTGATGCTTGGTAGATGATGGTGGTTATACTTGGTAGGTGATGGTGGTGATGTTTGGTAGGTGGTGGTGGTTATACTTGGTAGGTGATGGTGGTTAAACTTGGTAGGTGGTGGTGATGCTTGGTAGATGATGGTGGTTATACTTGGTAGGTGATGGTGATGCTTGGTAGGTGATGGTGGTTATACTTGGTAGGTGATGGTGATGCTTGGTAGGTGATGGTGGTTATACTTGGTGGGTGGTGGTGATGCTTGGTAGGTGATGGTGGTTATACTTGGTAGGTGATGGTGATGCTTGGTAGGTGATGGTGGTTATGCTTGGTAGGTGATGCTGGTTATACTTGGTAGGTTGTGGTGATGCTTGGTAGGTGGTGGTGGTGATGCTTGGTAGGTGATGCTGGTTATACTTGGTAGGTGGTTGTGATGCTTGGTAGGTGATGCTGGTTATACTTGGTAGGTGGTGGTGATGCTTGGTAGGTGGTGGTGGTTATACTTGGTGGTGGTGGTGATGCTTGGTAGGTGGTGGTGGTGATGCTTGGTAGATGATGGTGGTTATACTTGGTAGGTGATGGTGATGCTTGGTAGGTGATGGTGGTTATACTTGGTAGGTGATGGTGATGCTTGGTAGGTGATGGTGGTTATACTTGGTAGGTGGTGGTGATGCTTGGTAGGTGATGGTGGTGATGCTTGGTAGGTGATGGTGGTTATACATAGTAGGTGGTGGTGATGCTTGGTAGGTGATGGTGGTTATACTTGGTGGTGGTGGTGATGCTTGGTAGGTGATGGTGGTTATACTTGGTAGGTGATGGTGATGCTTGGTAGGTGGTGGTGGTTATACTTGGTAGGTGATGGTGATGCTTGGTTGGTGATGGTGATGCTTGGTAGGTGATGGTGCTTATACTTGGTAGGTGATGGTGATGCTTGGTAGGTGATGGTGATGCTTGGTAGGTGATGGTGGTTATACTTGGTAGGTGATGGTGATGCTTGGTAGGTGATGGTGGTGATGCTTGGTAGGTGATGGTGGTTATACTTGGTAGGTGATGGTGGTGATGCTTGGTAGGTGATGGTGGTTATACTTGGTAGGTGATGGTGATGCTTGGTAGGTGATGGTGATGCTTGGTAGGTGATGGTGGTTATACTTCGTAGGTGATGGTGATGCTTGGTAGGTGGTGGTGGTGATGCTTGGTAGATGATGGTGGTTATACTTGGTAGGTGATGGTGGTTATACATGGTAGGTGACGGTGATGCTTGGTAGGTGATGGTGATTATACTTCGTAGGTGATGGTGGTTATACTTGGTAGGTGATGGTGATGCTTGGTAGGTGATGGTGGTGGTAGATGGTGATGCATGGTGGTGATGCATGGTAAGTGGTGGTGATGCATGGTAAGTGGTGGTGATGCATGGTAAGTGGTGGTGATGCATGGTAAGTGGTGGTGATGCATGGTAAGTGGTGGTGATGCATGGTAAGTGGTGGTGATGCTTGGTAGGCAGTGGTGATGCTTGGTAGGTGGTGGTGATGCCTGGTAGGTGGTGGTGATACCTGGTAGGTGATGGTCGTTATACTTGGTAGCTGGTGGTGATGCATGGTAAGTGGTGGTGATGCTTGGTAGGTGGTGGTGATGCTTGGAAGGTGGTGGTGATGCCTGGTAGGTGATGGTCGTTATACTTGGTAGGTGGTGGTGATGCATGGTAAGTGGTGGTGATGCTTGGTAGGTGGTGGTGATGCTTGGAAGGTGGTGGTGATGCTTGGTAGGTGATGGCGGTGGTACTTGGTAGGTGGGGGTGATGCATGGTAAGTGGTGGTGATGCATGGTAGGTGATGGAGGTGATGCTTGGTAGGTGGTGGTGTTGCTTGGTAGGTGGTGGTGATGCTTGGTAGGTGGTGGTGATGCTTGGTAGGTGGTGGTGATGCTTGGTATGTGGTGGTGATGCTTGGTATGTGGTGGTGATGCTTGGTATGCGGTGGTGATGCTTGGCATGTGGTGGTGATGCTTGGTATGTGGTGGTGATGCTTGGTATGTGGTAGTGATGCTTGGTAGGTGTTGGTGGTGATGCTTGGTAGGTGGTGGTGATGTTTGGTAGGTGGTGGTGATGTTTGGTAGGTGGTGGTGATGTTTGGTAGGTAGTGGTGATGTTTGGAAGGTGGTGGTGATGTTTGGTAGGTGGTGGTGATGTTTGGTAGGTGGTGGTGATGTTTGGTAGGTGGTGGTGATGTTTGGTAGGTGGTGGTGATGTTTGGTAGGTGGTGGTGATGTTTGGTAGGTGGTGGTGATGTTTGGTAGGTGGTGGTGATGTGTGGTAGGTGGTGGTGATGTTTGGTAGGTGGTGGTGATGTTTGGTAGGTGGTGATGCTTGCTAGGTCGTGGTGTTGCTTGGTAGGTGGTGGTGATGCCTGGTAGGTGGTGGTGATGCCTGGTAGGTGGTGGTGATGCTTGGTAGATGGTGGTGATGCCTGGTAGGTGGTGGTGATGCCTGGTAGGTGGTGGTGATGCTTGGTAGGTGGTGGTGATGCCTGGTAGGTGGTGGTGATGCCTGGTAGGTGGTGGTGATGCTTGGTAGGTGGTGGTGATGCCTGGTAGGTGGTGGTGATGCTTGGTAGGTGTTGGTGGTGATGCTTGGTAGGTGGTGGTGATGCTTGGTAGGTCGTGGTGTTGCTTGGTAGGTGGTGGTGATGCTCGGTAGGTGGTGGTGATGCTTGGTAGGTGGTGGTGATGCTCGGTAGGTGGTGGTGATGCTCGGTAGGTGGTGGTGATGCTTGGTAGGTCGTGGTGATGTTTGGTAGGTGGTGGTGATGCTCGGTAGGTGGTGGTGATGTTTGGTAGGTGGTGGTGATGCTTGGTAGGTGGTGGTGATGCTTTGTAGGTGGTGGTGATGCTCGGTAGGTGGTGGTGATGCTTGGTATGTGGTGATGCTTGGTAGGTGGTGGTGATGTTTGGTAGGTGGTGATGCTTGGTAGGTGGTGGTGATGTTTGGTAGGTGGTGATGCTTGGTAGGTGGTGGTGATGTTTGGTAGGTGGTGATGCTTGGTAGGTGGTGGTGATGCTCGGTAGGTGGTGGTGATGCCTGGTAGGTGGTGGTGATGCTTGGTAGGTGGTGGTGATGCCTGGTAGGTGGTGGTGATGCCTGGTAGGTGGTGGTGATGCTTGGTAGATGGTGATGTTTGGTAGGTGGTGGTGATGTTTGGTAGGTGGTGATGCTTGGCAGGTCGTGGTGTTGCTTGGTAGGTGGTGGTGATGCCTGGTAGGTGGTGGTGATGCCTGGTAGGTGGTGGTGATGCTTGGTAGTTGGTGGTGATGCCTGGTAGATGGTGGTGATGCCTGGTAGGTGGTGGTGATGATTGGTAGATGGTGGTGATGCCTGGTAGGTGGTGGTGATGCTTGGTAGATGGTGGTGATGCCTAGTAGGTGGTGGTGATGCCTGGTAGGTGGTGGTGATGCTTGGTAGGTGGTGGTGATGCCTGGTAGGTGGTGGTGAGGCTTGGTAGATGGTGGTGATGCCTGGTAGGTGGTGGTGATGCCTGGTAGGTGGTGGTGATGCTTGGTAGATGGTGGTGATGCCTGGTAGATGGTGGTGATGCCTGGTAGGTGGTGGTGATGCTTGGTAAGTGGTGGTGATGCCTGGTAGGTGGTGGTGATGCCTGGTAGATGGTGGTGATGCCTGGTAGATGGTGGTGATGCCTGGTAGGTGGTGGTGATGCTTGGTAGGTGGTGGTGATGCCTGGTAGGTGGTGGTGATGCCTGGTAGGTGGTGGTGATGCCTGGTAGGTGGTGGTGATGCCTGGTAGATGGTGGTGATGCCTGGTAGGTGGTGGTGATGCTTGGTAGATGGTGGTGATGCCTGGTAGGTGGTGGTGATGCTGGTTGTTGGTGGTGATGCCTGGTAGGTGGTGGTGATGCTTGGTAGATGGTGGTGATGCCTGGTAGATGGTGGTGATGCCTGGTAGGTGGTGGTGATGCTTGGTAGATGGTGGTGATGCCTGGTAGGTGGTGGTGATGCTTGGTAGGTGGTGATGCTTGGCAGGTCGTGGTGTTGCTTGGTAGGTGGTGGTGATGCCTGGTAGGTGGTGGTGATGCTTGGTAGATGGTGGTGATGCCTGGTAGGTGGTGGTGATGTTTGGTAGGTGGTGATGCTTGGCAGGTCATGGTGTTGCTTGGGAGGTGGTGGTGATGCCTCGTAGGTGGTGGTGATGCTTGGTAGATGGTGGTGATGCCTGGTAGATGGTGGTGATGCCTGGTAGGTGGTGGTGATGCTTGGTAGATGGTAGATGGTGGTGATGCCTGGTAGGTGGTGGTGATGCTTGGTAGATGGTGGTGATGCCTGGTAGGTATGCTTGGTAGGTGGTGATGCCTGGTAGGTGGTGGTGATGCTGGTAGGTGATGCTTGGTAGGTGGTGGTGATGCCTGGTAGGTGGTGGTGAGGCTTGGTAGATGGTGGTGATGCCTGGTAGGTGGTGGTGATGCCTGGTAGGTGGTGGTGATGCTTGGTAGATGGTGGTGATGCCTGGTAGATGGTGGTGATGCCTGGTAGGTGGTGGTGATGCTTGGTAAGTGGTGGTGATGCCTGGTAGGTGGTGGTGATGCCTGGTAGATGGTGGTAATGCCTGGTAGATGGTGGAGATGCCTGGTAGGTGGTGGTGATGCTTGGTAGGTGGTGGTGATGCCTGGTAGGTGGTGGTGATGCCTGGTAGGTGCTGGTGATGCCTGGTAGGTGGTGGTGATGCCTGGTAGATGGTGGTGATGCCTGGTAGGTGGTGGTGATGCTTGGTAGATGGTGGTGATGCCTGGTAGGTGGTGGTGATGCCTGGTAGGTGGTGGTGATGCCTGGTAGGTGGTGGTGATGCTTGGTAGATGGTGGTGATGCCTGGTAGATGGTGGTGATGCCTGGTAGGTGGTGGTGATGCTTGGTAGATGGTGGTGATGCCTGGTAGGTGGTGGTGATGCTTGGTAGGTGGTGATGCTTGGCAGGTCGTGGTGTTGCTTGGTAGATGGTGGTGATGCCTGGTAGGTGGTGGTGATGCTTGGTAGATGGTGGTGATGCCTGGTAGGTGGTGGTGATGTTTGGTAGGTGGTGATGCTTGGCAGGTCATGGTGTTGCTTGGTAGGTGGTGGTGATGCCTGGTAGGTGGTGGTGATGCTTGGTAGATGGTGGTGATGCCTGGTAGATGGTGGTGATGCCTGGTAGGTGGTGGTGATGCTTGGTAGATGGTGGTTGTTATACTTGGTAAGTGATGGTGGTTATACTTGGTAGGTGGTGGTTGTTATACTTGGTAGGTGATGGTGGTTATACTTGGTGGGTGATGGTGGTTATACTTGGTAGGAGGTGGTGATGCTTGGTAGATGATGGTGGTTATACTTGGTAGGTGATGGTGATGCTTGGTAGGTGATGGTGGTTATACTTGGTAGGTGATGGTGATGCTTTGTAGGTGATGGTGGTTATACTTGGTAGGTGATGGTGATGCTTGGTAGGTGATGGTGGTTATACTTGGTAGGTGGTGGTGGTTGTACTTGGTAGGTGATGGTGGTTATACTTGGTGGGTGATGGTGGTTATACTTGGTAGGTGGTGGTGATGCTTGGTAGATGATGGTGGTTATACTTGGTAGGTGATGGTGATGCTTGGTAGGTGATGGTGGTTATACTTGGTAGGTGGTGGTGATGCTTGGTAGGTGATGGTGGTTATACTTGGTAGGTGATGGTGATGCTTGGTAGATGATGGTGGTTATACTTGGTAGGTGGTGGTGATGCTTGGTAGTTGATGGTGGTTATACTTGGTAGGTGATGGTGATGCTTGGTAGATGATGGTGGTTATACTTGGTAGGTGGTGGTGATGCTTGGTAGATGATGGTGGTTATACTTGGTAGGTGATTGTGGTTATACTTGGTAGGTGGTGGTGATGCTTGGTAGATGATGGTGGTTATACTTGGTGGGTGGTGGTGATGCTTGGTAGGTGATGGTGGTTATACTTGGTAGGTGGTGGTGATGCTTGGTAGATGATGGTGGTTATACTTGGTAGGTGATGGTGGTGATGCTTGGTAGGTGGTGGTGGTTATACTTGGTAGGTGATGGTGGTTATACTTGGTAGGTGATGGTGATGCTTGGTAGGTGATGGTGGTTATACTTGGTAGGTGATGGTGATGCTTGGTAGGTGATGGTGGTTATACTTGGTAGGTGATGGTGGTTATACTTGGTAGGTGATGGTGATGCTTGGTAGGTGATGGTGGTTATACTTGGTAGGTGATGGTGATGCTTGGTAGGTGATGGTGGTTATACTTGGTAGGTGGTGGTGATGCTTGGTAGGTGATGGTGGTGATGCTTGGTAGGTGATGGTGGTTATACATGGTAGGTGGTGGTGATGCTTGGTAGGTGATGGTAGTTATACTTGGTGGTGGTGGTGATGCTTGGTAGGTGATGGTGGTTATACTTGGTAGGTGATGGTGATGCTTGGTTGGTGATGGTGGTTATACTTGGTAGGTGATGGTGATGCTTGGTTGGTGATGGTGATGCTTGGTAGGTGATAATGGTTATACTTGGTAGGTGATGGTGATGCTTGGTAGGTGATGGTGATGCTTGGTAGGTGATGGTGGTTATACTTGGTAGGTGATGGTGATGCTTGGTAGGTGATGGTGGTGATGTTTGGTAGGTGATGGTGGTTATACTTGGTAGGTGATGGTGGTGATGCTTGGTAGGTGATGGTGGTTATACTTGGTAGGTGATGGTGATGCTTGGTAGGTGATGGTGATGCTTGGTAGGTGATGGTGGTTATACTTCGTAGGTGATGGTGATGCTTGGAAGGTGATGGTGGTGATGCTTGGTAGGTGATGGTGATGCTTGGTAGGTGATGGTGTTTATACTTGGTAGGTGATGGTGATGCTTGGTAGGTGATGGTGGTTATACTTGGTAGGTGATGGTGGTTATACTTGGTAGGTGATGGTGATGCTTGGTAGGTGATGGTGGTTATACTTGGTAGGTGATGGTGATGCTTGGTAGGTGATGGTGGTAATGCTTGGTAAGTGGTGGTGATGCATGGTAAGTGGTGGTGATGCATGGTAAGTGGTGGTGATGCATTGTAAGTGGTGGTGATGCATGGTAAGTGGTGGTGATGCATGGTAAGTGGTGGTGATGCATTGTAAGTGGTGGTGATGCTTGGTAGGCAGTGGTGATGCTTGGTAGGTGGTGGTGATGCCTGGTAGGTGGTGGTGATGCCTGGTAGGTGATGGTCGTTATACTTGGTAGGTGGTGGTGATGCATGGTAAGTGGTGGTGATGCTTGGTAGGTGGTGGTGATGCTTGGAAGGTGGTGGTGATGCCTCGTAGGTGATGGTCGTTATACTTGGTAGGTGGTGGTGATGCATGGTAAGTGGTGGTGATGCTTGGTAGGTGGTGGTGATGCTTGGAAGGTGGTGGTGATGCTTGGTAAGTGGTGGTGATGCATGGTAGGTGATGGAGGTGATGCTTGGTAGGTGGTGGTGTTGCTTGGTAGGTGGTGGTGATGCTTGGTAGGTGGTGGTGATGCTTGGTAGGTGGTGGTGATGCTTGGTATGTGGTGGTGATGCTAGGTATGTGGTGGTGATGCTTGGTATGCGGTGGTGATGCTTGGTATGTGGTGGTGATGCTTGGTATGTGGTGGTGAAGCTTGGTATGTGGTGGTGATGCTTGGTAGGTGTTGGTGGTGATGCTTGGTAGGTGGTGGTGATGTTTGGTAGGTGGTGGTGATGTTTGGTAGGTGGTGGTGATGTTTGGTAGGTAGTGGTGATGTTTGGTAGGTGGTGGTGATGTTTGGTAGGTGGTGGTGATGTTTGGTAGGTGGTGGTGATGTTTGGTAGGTGGTGGTGATGTTTGGTAGGTGGTGGTGATGTTTGGTAGGTGGTGGTGATGTTTGGTAGGTGGTGGTGATGTTTGGTAGGTGGTGGTGATGTTTGGTAGGTGGTGGTGATGCTTGGTAGGTGGTGGTGATGTTTGGTAGGTGGTGATGCTTGGTAGGTCGTGGTGTTGCTTGGTAGGTGGTGGTGATGCCTGGTAGGTGGTGGTGATGCCTGGTAGGTGGTGGTGATGCTTGGTAGATGGGGGTGATGCCTGGTAGGTGGTGGTGATGCCTGGTAGGTGGTGGTGATGCTTGGTAGGTGGTGGTGATGCCTGGTAGGTGGTGGTGATGCCTGGTAGGTGGTGGTGATGCTTGGTAGGTGGTGGTGATGCTTGGTAGGTCGTGGTGTTGCTTGGTAGGTGGTGGTGATGCTCGGTAGGTGGTGGTGATGCTTGGTAGGTGGTGGTGATGCTCGGTAGGTGGTGGTGATGCTCGGTAGGTGGTGGTGATGCTTGGTAGGTGGTGGTGATGTTTGGTAGGTGGTGGTGATGCTCGGTAGGTGGTGGTGATGTTTGGTAGGTGGTGGTGATGCTTGGTAGGTGGTGGTTATGCTTGGTAGGTTGTGGTGATGCTTGTTAGGTGGTGGTGATGCTCGGTAGGCGGTGGTGATGCTTGGTAGGTGGTGGTGATGCTTGGTAGGTGTTGGTGGTGATGCTTGGTAGGTGGTGGTGATGCTTGGTAGGTCGTGGTGTTGCTTGGTAGGTGGTGGTGATTCTCGGTAGGTGGTGGTGATGCTTGGTAGGTGGTGGTGTTGCTTGGTAGGTGGTGGTGATGCTCGGAAGGTGGTGGTGATGTTTGGTAGGTGGTGGTGATGCTTGGTAGGTGGTGGTGATGCTTGGTAGGTGGTGCTGATGCTTGGTAGGTGGTGGTGATGCTTTGTAGGTGGTGGTGATGCTCGGTAGGTGGTGGTGATGCTTGGTATGTGGTGATGCTTGGTAGGTGGTGGTGATGTTTGGTAGGTGGTGATGCTTGGTAGGTGGTGGTGATGTTTGGTAGGTGGTGATGCTTGGTAGGTGGTGGTGATGCTTGGTAGGTGGTGGTGATGCTCGGTAGGTGGTGGTGATGCCTGGTAGGTGTTGATGCTTGGTAGGTGCCTGCCTGTAGGTGGTGGTGATGCCCGGTAGGTGGTGGTGATGCTTGGTAGATGGTGATGTTTGGTAGGTGGTGGTGATGTTTGGTAGGTGGTGATGCTTGGCAGGTCGTGGTGTTGCTTGGTAGGTGGTGGTGATGCCTGGTAGGTGGTGGTGATGCCTGGTAGGTGGTGGTGATGCTTGGTAGTTGGTGGTGATGCCTGGTAGATGGTGGTGATGCCTGGTAGGTGGTGGTGATGCTTGGTAGATGGTGGTGATGCCTGGTAGGTGGTGGTGATGCTTGGTAGATGGTGGTGATGCCTGGTAGGTGGTGGTGATGCCTGGTAGGTGGTGGTCATGCTTGGTAGGTGGTGGTGATGCCTGGTAGGTGGTGGTGAGGCTTGGTAGATGGTGGTGATGCCTGGTAGGTAGTGGTGATGCCTGGTAGGTGGTGGGGATGCTTGGTAGATGGTGGTGATGCCTGGTGGATGGTGGTGATGCTTGGTAGGTGGTGGTGATGCCTGGTAGGTGGTGGTGATGCCTGGTAGGTGGTGGTGATGCCTGGTAGGTGGTGGTGATGCCTGGTAGGTGGTGGTGATGCCTGGTAGATGGTGGTGATGCCTGGTAGGTGGTGGTGATGCTTGGTAGATGGTGGTGATGCCTGGTAGGTAGTGGTGATGCCTGGTAGGTGGTGGTGATGCCTGGTTGGTGGTGGTGATGCTTGGTAGATGGTGGTGATGCCTGGTAGATGGTGGTGATGCCTGGTAGGTGGTGGTGATGCTTGGTAGATGGTGGTGATGCCTGGTAGGTGGTGGTGATGCTTGGTAGGTGGTGATGCTTGGCAGGTCGTGGTGTTGCTTGGTAGGTGGTGGTGATGCCTGGTAGGTGGTGGTGATGCTTGGTAGATGGTGGTGATGCCTGGTAGGTGGTGGTGATGTTTGGTAGGTGGTGATGCTTGGCAGGTCGTGGTGTTGCTTGGTAGGTGGTGGTGATGCCTGGTAGGTGGTGGTGATGCCTGGTAGGTGGTGGTGATGCTTGGTAGATGGTGGTGATGCCTGGTAGATGGTGGTGATGCCTGGTAGGTGGTGGTGATGGTTGGTAGATGGTGGTGATGCCTGGTAGGTGGTGGTGATGCTTGGTAGATGGTGGTGATGGCTGGTAGGTGGTGGTGATGCCTGGTAGGTGGTGGTGATGCTTGGTAGGTGGTGGTGATGACTGGTATGTGGTGGTGATGCTTGGTAGATGGTGGTGATGCCTGGTAGGTGGTGGTGATGCCTGGTAGGTGGTGGTGATGCTTGGTAGATGGTGGTGATGCCTGGTAGATGGTGGTGATGCCTGGTAGGTGGTGGTGATGCTTGGTATTTGGTGGTGATGCCTCGTAGGTGGTGGTGATGCCTGGTAGATGGTGGTGATGCCTGGTAGATGGTGGTGATGCCTGGTAGGTGGTGGTGATGCTTGGTAGGTGGTGGTGATGCCTTGTAGGTGGTGGTGATGCCTGGTAGGTGGTGGTGATGCCTGGTAGGTGGTGGTGATGCCTGGTAGATGGTGGTGATGCCTGGTAGGTGGTGGTGATGCTTGGTAGATGGTGGTGATGCCTGGTAGGTGGTGCTGATGCCTGGTAGGTGGTGGTGGTGCCTGGTAGGTGGTGGTGATGCCTGGTAGGTGGTGGTGGTGCTTGGTAGGTGGTGGTGATGCTCGGTAGGTGGTGGTGATGCTTGGTAGGTGTTGGTGGTGATGCTTGGTAGGTGGTGGTGATGCCTGGTAGGTGGTGGTGATGCCTGGTAGGTGGTGGTGATGCCTGGTAGGTGGTGGTGATGCTTGGTAGATGGTGGTGATGCCTGGTAGGTGGTGGTGATGCCTGGTAGGTGGTGGTGATGCTTGGTAGATGGTGGTGTTGCCTGGTAGGTGGTGGTGATGCCTGGTAGGTGGTGGTGGTTATACTTGGTAGGTGGTGGTTGTTATACTTGGTAGGTGATGGTGGTTATACTTGGTGGGTGATGGTGGTTATACTTGGTAGGTGGTGGTGATGCTTGGTAGATGATGGTGGTTATACTTGGTAGGTGATGGTGATGCTTGGTATTTGATGGTGGTTATACTTTGTAGGTGATGGTGATGCTTGGTAGGTGATGGTGGTTATACTTTGTAGGTGATGGTGATGCTTGGTAGGTGATGGTGGTTATACTTGGTAGGTGGTGGTGGTTATACTTGGTAGGTGGTGGTGATGCTTGGTAGGTGGTGGTGGTGATGCTTGGTAGGTGATGCTGGTTATACTTGGTAGGTGGTTGTGATGCTTGGTAGGTGATGCTGGTTATACTTGGTAGGGGGTGGTGATGCTTGGTAGGTGGTGGTGGTTATACTTGGTGGTGATGGTGATGCTTGGTAGGTGGTGGTGGTGATGCTTGGTAGATGATGGTGGTTATACTTGGTAGGTGATGGTGATGCTTGGTAGGTGATGGTGGTTATACTTGGTAGGTGATGGTGATGCTTGGTAGGTGATGGTGGTGATGCTTGGCAGGTGATTGTGGTTATACATGGTAGGTGGTGGTGATGCTTGGTAGGTGATGGTGGTGATGCTTGGTAGGTGATGGTGGTTATACATGGTAGGTGGTGGTGATGCTTGATAGGTGATGGTGGTTATACTTGGTGGTGGTGTTGATGCTTGGTAGGTGATGGTGGTTATACTTGGTAGGTGATGGTGATGCTTGGTAGGTGATGGTGGTTATACTTGGTAGGTGATGGTGATGCTTGGTTGGTGATGGTGATGCTTGGTAGGTGATGGTGGTTATACTTGGTAGGTGATGGTGATGCTTGGTAGGTGATGGTGATGCTTGGTAGGTGATGGTGGTTATACTTGGTAGGTGATGGTGATGCTTGGTAGGTGATGGTGGTGATGCTTGGTAGGTGATGGTGGTTATACTTGGTAGGTGATGGTGGTGATGCTTGGTAGGTGATGGTGGTTATACTTGGTAGGTGATGGTGATGCTTGGTAGGTGATGGTGATGCTTGGTAGGTGATGGTGGTTATACTTCGTAGGTGATGGTGATGCTTGGTAGGTGATGGTGGTGATGCTTGGTAGGTGATGGTGATGCTTGGTAGGTGATGGTGGTTATACTTGGTAGGTGATGGTGATGCTTGGTAGGTGATGGTGGTTATACTTGGTAGGTGATGGTGGTTATACTTGGTAGGTGATGGTGATGCTTGGTAGGTGATGGTGGTTATACTTGGTAGGTGATGGTGATGCTTGGTAGGTGATGGTGGTGATGCTTGGTAAGTGGTGGTGATGCATGGTAAGTGGTGGTGATGCATGGTAAGTGGTGGTGATGCATGGTAAGTGGTGGTGATGCATGGTAAGTGGTGGTGATGCTTGGTAGGCAGTGGTGTTGCTTGGTAGGTTGTGGTGATGCCTGGTAGGTGGTGGTGATGCCTGGTAGGTGATGGTCGTTATACTTGGTAGGTGGTGGTGATGCATGGTAAGTGGTGGTGATGCTTGGTAGGTGGTGGTGATGCTTGGAAGGTGGTGGTGATGCCTGGTAGGTGATGGTCGTTATACTTGGTAGGTGGTGGTGATGCATGGTAAGTGGTGGTGATGCTTGGTAATTGGTGGTGATGCTTGGAAGGTGGTGGTGATGCTTGGTAGGTGATGGTGGTGGTACTTGGTAGGTGGGGGTGATGCATGGTAAGTGGTGGTGATGCATGGTAGGTGATGGAGGTGATGCTTGGTAGGTGGTGGTGTTGCTTGGTAGGTGGTGGTGATGCTTGGTAGGTGGTGGTGATGTTTGGTAGGTGGTGGTGATGCTTGGTATGTGGTGGTGATGCTTGGTATGTGGTGGTGATGCTTGGTATGCGGTGGTGATGCTTGGTATGTGATGGTGATGCTTGGTATGTGGTGGTGATGCTTGGTATGTGGTGGTGATGCTTGGTAGGTGTTGGTGGTGATGCTTGGTAGGTGGTGGTGATGTTTGGTAGGTGGTGGTGATGTTTGGTAGGTGGTGGTGATGTTTGGTAGGTAGTGGTGATGTTTGGTAGGTGGTGGTGATGTTTGGTAGGTGGTGGTGATGTTTGGTAGGTGGTGGTGATGTTTGGTAGGTGGTGGTGATGTTTGGTAGGTGGTGGTGATGTTTGGTAGGTGGTGGTGATGTTTGGTAGGTGGTGGTGATGTTTGGAAGGTGGTGGTGATGTTTGGTAGGTGGTGGTGATGTTTGGTAGGTGGTGGTGATGTTTGGTAGGTGGTGGTGATGTTTGGTAGGTGGTGATGCTTGGTAGGTCGTGGTGTTGCTTGGTAGGTGGTGGTGATGCCTGGTAGGTGGTGGTGATGCCTGGTAGGTGGTGGTGATGCTTGGTAGATGGTGGTGATGCCTGGTAGGTGGTGGTGATGCCTGGTAGGTGGTCGTGATGCTTGGTAGGTGGTGGTGATGCCTGGTAGGTGGTGGTGATGCCTGGTAGGTGGTGGTGATGCTTGGTAGGTGGTGGTGATGCCTGGTAGGTGGTGGTGATGCTTGGTAGGTGTTGGTGGTGATGCTTCGTAGGTGGTGGTGATGCTTGGTAGGTCGTGGTGTTGCTTGGTAGGTGGTGGTGATGCTCGGTAGGTGGTGGTGATGCTTGGTAGGTGGCGGTGATGCTCGGTAGGTGGTGGTGATGCTCGGTAGGTGGTGGTGATGCTTGGTAGGTGGTGGTGATGTTTGGTAGGTGGTGGTGATGCTCGGTAGGTGGTGGTGATGTTTGGTAGGTGGTGGTGATGCTTGGTAGGTGGTGGTGATGCTTGGTAGGTGGTGGTGATGCTTGGTAGGTGGTGGTGATGCTCGGTAGGCGGTGGTGATGCTTGGTAGGTGGTGGTGATGCTTGGTAGGTGTTGGTGGTGATGCTTGGTAGGTGGTGGTGATGCTTGGTAGGTCGTGGTGTTGCTTGGTAGGTGTTGGTGATGCTCGGTAGGTGGTGGTGATGCTTGGTAGGTGGTGGTGTTGCTTGGTAGGTGGTGGTGATGCTCGGTAGGTGGTGGTGATGTTTGGTAGGTGGTGGTGATGCTTGGTAGGTGGTGGTGATGCTTGGTAGGTGGTGGTGATGCTTGGTAGGTGGTGGTGATGCTTTGTAGGTGGTGGTGATGCTCGGTAGGTGGTGGTGATGCTTGGTATGTGGTGATGCTTGGTAGGTGGTGGTGATGTTTGGTAGGTGGTGATGCTTGGTAGGTGGTGGTGATGTTTGGTAGGTGGTGATGCTTGGTAGGTGGTGGTGATGTTTGGTAGGTGGTGATGCTTGGTAGGTGGTGGTGATGCTCGGTAGGTGGTGGTGATGCCTGGTAGGTGGTGGTGATGCTTGGTAGGTGGTGGTGATGTCTGGTAGGTGGTGGTGATGCTTGGTACATGATGATGTTTGGTAGGTGGTGGTGATGTTTGGTAGGTGGTGATGCTTGGCAGGTCGTGGTGTTGCTTGGTAGGTGGTGGTGATGCCTGGTAGGTGGTGGTGATGCCTGGTAGGTGGTGGTGATGCTTGGTAGTTGGTGGTGATGCCTGGTAGATGGTGGTGATGCCTGGTAGGTGGTGGTGATGCTTGGTAGATGGTGGTGATGCCTGGTAGGTGGTGGTGATGCCTGGTAGGTGGTGGTGATGCTTGGTAGGTGGTGGTGATGCCTGGTAGGTGGTGGTGAGGCTTGGTAGATGGTGGTGATGCCAGGTAGGTGGTGGTGATGCCTGGTAGGTGGTGGTGATGCTTGGTAGATGGTGGTGATGCCTGTAGATGGTGGTGATGCCTGGTAGGTGATGGTGATGCTTGGTAGGTGGTGGTGATGCCTGGTAGGTGGTGGTGATGCCTGGTAGATGGTGGTGATGCCTGGTAGATGGTGGTGATGCCTGGTAGGTGGTGGTGATGCTTGGTAGGTGGTGGTGATGCCTGGTAGGTGGTGGTGATGCCTGGTAGGTGGTGGTGATGCCTGGTAGGTGGTGGTGATGCCTGGTAGATGGTGGTGATGCCTGGTAGGTGGTGGTGATGCTTGGTAGATGGTGGTGATGCCTGGTAGGTGGTGGTGATGCCTGGTAGGTGGTGGTGATGCCTGGTAGGTGGTGGTGATGCTTGGTAGATGGTGGTGATGCCTGGTAGATGGTGGTGATGCCTGGTAGGTGGTGGTGATGCTTGGTAGATGGTGGTGATGCCTGGTAGGTGGTGGTGATGCTTGGTAGGTGGTGATGCTTGGCAGGTCGTGGTGTTGCTTGGTAGGTGGTGGTGATGCCTGGTATGTGGTGGTGATGCTTGGTAGATGGTGGTGATGCCTGGTAGGTGGTGGTGATGTTTGGTATGTGGTGATGCTTGGCAGGTCGTGGTGTTGCTTGGTAGGTGGTGGTGATGCCTGGTAGGTGGTGGTGATGCCTGGTAGGTGGTGGTGATGCTTGGTAGATGGTGGTGATGCCTGGTAGATGGTGGTGATGCCTGGTATGTGGTGGTGATGCTTGGTAGATGGTGGTGATGCCTGGTAGGTGGTGGTGATGCTTGGTAGATGGTGGTGATTCCTGGTAGGTGGTGGTGATGCCTGGTAGGTGGTGGTGATGCTTGGTAGGTGGTGGTGATGCCTGGTAGGTGGTGGTGATGCTTGGTAGATGGTGGTGATGCCTGGTAGGTGGTGGTGATGCCTGGTAGGTGGTGGTGATGCTTGGTAGATGGTGGTGATGCCTGGTAGATGGTGGTGATGAATGGTAGGTGGTGGTGATGCTTGGTATTTGGTGGTGATGCCTGGTAGGTGGTGGTGATGCCTGGTAGATGGTGGTGATGCCTGGTAGATGGTGGTGATGCCTGGTAGGTGGTGGAGATGCTTGGTAGGTGGTGGTGATGTCTGGTAGGTGGTGGTGATGCCTGGTAGGTGGTGGTGATGCCTGGTAGGTGGTGGTGATGCCTGGTAGATGGTGGTGATGCCTGGTAGGTGGTGGTGATGCTTGGTAGATGGTGGTGATGCCTGGTAGGTGGTGGTGATGCCTGGTAGGTGGTGGTGGTGCCTGGTAGGTGGTGGTGATGCCTGGTAGGTGGTGGTGATGCTTGGTAGGTGGTGGTGATGCTCAGTAGGTGGTGGTGATGCTTGGTAGGTGTTGGTGGTGATGCTTGGTAGGTGGTGGTGATGCCTGGTAGGTGGTGGTGATGCCTGGTAGGTGGTGGTGATGCCTGGTAGGTGGTGGTGATGCTTGGTAGATGGTGGTGATGCCTGGTATGTGGTGGTGATGCCTGGTAGGTGGTGGTGATGCTTGGTAGATGGTGGTGATGCCTGGTAGGTGGTGGTGATGCCTGGTAGGTGGTGGTGATGCCTGGTAGGTGGTGGTGATGCCTGGTAGGGGGTGGTGATGCCTGGTATGTGGTGGTGATGCTTGGTAGGTCGTGGTGTTGCTTGGTAGGTGGTGGTGATGCCTGGTAGGTGGTGGTGATGCCTGGTAGGTGGTGGTGATGCCTGGTAGGTGGTGGTGATGCTTGGTAGATGGTGGTGATGCCTGGTAGGTGGTGGTGATGCCTGGTAGGTGGTGGTGATGCCTGGTAGGTGGTGGTGATGCCTGGTAGGTGGTGGTGATGCTTGGTAGATGGTGGTGATGCCTGGTAGGTGGTGATGATGCCTAGTAGGTGGTGGTGATGCTTGGTAGATGGTGGTGATGCCTGGTAGGTGGTGGTGATGCCTGGTAGGTGGTGGTGATGCCTGTTAGGGGGTGGTGTTGCCTGGTAGGTGGTGGTGATGCCTGGTAGGTGGTGGTGATGCCTGGTAGGTGGTGGTGATGCCTGGTAGGTGGTGGTGATGCCTGGAAAGTGGTGGTGATGCTTGGTAGATGGTGGTGATGCCTGGTAGGTGGTGGTGATGCTTCGCAGGTGGTGGTGATGCCTGGTAGGTGGTGGTGATGCCTGGTAGGTGGTGGTGATGCCTGGTAGGTGGTGGTGATGCCTGGTAATTGGTGGTGATGCCTGATAGGTGGTGGTGATGCCTGGTAGGTGGTGGTGATGCCTGGTAGGTGGTGGTGATGCTCGGTAGGTGGTGGTGATGCTTGGTAGGTGGTGGTGATGCCTGGTAGGTTGTGGTGATGCCTGGTAGGTGGTGGTGATGCTTGGTAGATGGTGGTGATGCCTGGTAGGTGGTGGTGATGCCTGGTAGGTGGTGGTGATGCCTGGTAGGTGGTGGTGATGCTCGGTAGGTGGTGGTGATGCTTGGTAGGTGGTGGTGATGCCTGGTAGGTGGTGGTGATGCCTGGTAGGTGGTGGTGATGCTTGGTAGATGGTGGTGATGCCTGGTAGGTGGTGGTGATGCCTGGTAGGTGGTGGTGATGCCTGGTAGGTGGTGGTGATGCTCGGTAGGTGGTGGTGATGCTTGGTAGGTGGTGGTGATGCTTGGTAGGTGGTGGTGATGCCTGGTAGGTGGTGGTGATGCTTGGTAGATGGTGGTGATGCCTGGTAGGTGGTGGTGATGCCTGGTAGGTGGTGGTGATGCCTGGTAGGTGGTGGTGATGCCTGGTAGGTGGTGGTGATGCCTGGTAGGTGGTGGTGATGCTTGGTAGATGGTGGTGATGCCTGGTAGGTGGTGGTGATGCCTGGTAGGTGGTGGTGATGCCTGGTAGGTGGTGGTGATGCCTGGTAGGTGGTGGTGATGCCTGGTAGGTGGTGGTGATGCCTGGTAGGTGGTGGTGATGCTTGGTAGATGGTGGTGATGCCTGGTAGGTGGTGGTGATGCCTGGTAGGTGGTGGTGATGCTTGGTAGATGGTGGTGATGCCTGGTAGGTGGTGGTGATGCCTGGTAGGTGGTGGTGATGCCTGGTAGGTGGTGGTGATGCCTGGTAGGTGGTGGTGATGCCTGGTAGGTGATGGTGATGCCTGGTAGGTGGTGGTGATGCCTGGTAGGTGGTGGTGATGCCTGGTAGGTGGTGGTGATGCCTTGTAGGTGGTGGTGATGCCTGGTAGGTGGTGGTGATGCTTGGTAGATGGTGGTGATGCCTGGTAGGTGGTGGTGATGCCTGGTAGGTGGTGGTGATGCCTGGTAGGTGGTGGTGATGCCTGGTAGGTGGTGGTGATGCCTGGTAGGTGGTGGTGATGCCTGGTAGGTGGTGGTGATGCCTGGTAGGTGGTGGTGATGCCTGGTAGGTGGTGGTGATGCTCGGTAGGTGGTGGTGATGCTTGGTAGGTGGTGGTGATGCCTGGTAGGTGGTGGTGATGCCTGGTAGGTGGTGGTGATGCTTGGTAGATGGTGGTGATGCCTGGTAGGTGGTGGTGATGCCTGGTAGGTGGTGGTGATGCCTTGTAGGTGGTGGTGATGCTCAGTAGGTGGTGGTGATGCTTGGTAGGTGGTGGTGATCCTGGTAGGTGGTGGTGATGCCTGGTAGGTGGTGGTGATGCTTGGTAGATGGTGGTGATGCCTGGTAGGTGGTGGTGATGCCTGGTAGGTGGTGGTGATGCCTGGTAGGTGGTGGTGATGCCTGGTAGGTGGTGGTGATGCCTGGTAGGTGGTGGTGATTCTTGGTAGATGGTGGTGATGCCTGGTAGGTGGTGGTGATGCCTGGTAGATGGTGGTGATGCCTGGTAGGTGGTGGTGATGCCTGGTAGGTGGTGGTGATGCCTGGTAGGTGGTGGTGATGCTCGGTAGGTGGTGGTGATGCTTGGTAGGTGGTGGTGATGCCTGGTAGGTGGTGGTGATGCCTGGTAGGTGGTGGTGATGCTTGGTAGATGGTGGTGATGCCTGGTAGGTGGTGGTGATGCCTGGTAGGTGGTGGTGATGGATGGTAGGTGGTGGTGATGCCTGGTAGGTGGTGGTGATGCCTGGTAGGTGGTGGTGATGCTTGGTAGATGGTGGTGATGCCTGGTAGGTGGTGGTGATGCCTGGTAGATGGTGGTGATGCCTGGTAGATGGTGGTGATGCTTGGTAGGTGGTGGTGATGCCTGGTAGGTGGTGGTGATGCCTGGTAGGTGGTGGTGATGCCTGGTAGGTGGTGGTGATACCTGTTAGGTGGTGGTGATGCCTGGTAGGTGGTGGTGATGCCTGGTAGGTGGTGGTGATGCCTGGTAGGTGGTGGTGATGCCTGGTAGGTGGTGGTGATGCCTGGTAGGTGGTGGTGGTGCTTGGTAGATTGTGGTGATGCCTGGTAGGTGGTGGTGATGCCTGGTAGGTGGTGGTGATGCTTGGTAGATGGTGGTGATGCCTGGTAGGTGGTGGTGATGCTTGGTAGGTGTTGGTGGTGATGCTTGGTAGGTGGTGGTGATGCTTGGTAACTAGTGATATTTGGTAGGTGGTGGTGATGTTTGGTAGGTGGTGATGCTTGGTAGGTGGTGGTGTTGCTTGGTAGGTGGTGGTGATGCCTGGTAGGTGGTGGTGATGCTTGGTAGGTATTGGTCATGCTTGGTAGGTGGTGGTGATGCCTGGTAGGTGGTGGTGATGCTTGGTAGGTGGTGGTGATGCTTGGTAGGTGGTGGTGATGCTTGGTAGGTGGTGGTGATGCTTGGTAGGTGGTGGTGATGCTTGGTAGGTGGTGGTGATGCCTGGTAGGTGGTGGTGATGCTTGGTAGGTGGTGGTGATGCTTGGTAGGTGGTGGTGATGCTTGGTAGGTGGTGGTGATGCCTGGTAGGTGGTGGTGATGCTTGGTAGGTGGTGCTGATGCTTGGTAGGTGGTGGTGATGCTTGGTAGGAGGTGTTGATGCTTGGTAGGTGGTGGTGATGCTTGGTAGGTGGTGGTGATGCTTGGTAGGTGGTGGTGATGCTTGGTAGGTGGTGGTGATGCCTGGTAGGTGGTGGTGATGCTTGGTAGGTGGTGCTGATGCTTGGTAGGTGGTGGTGATGCTTGGTAGGAGGTGGTGATGCTTGGTAGGTGGTGGTGATGCTTGGTAGGTGGTGGTGATGCTTGGTAGGTGGTGGTGATGCTTGGTAGGTGGTGGTGATGCCTGGTAGGTGGTGGTGATGCTTGGTAGGTGGTGCTGATGCTTGGTAGGTGGTGGTGATGCTTGGTAGGAGGTGGTGATGCTTGGTAGGTGGTGGTGATGCTTGGTAGGTGGTGGTGATGCTTGGTAGGTGGTGGTGATGCTTGGTAGGTGGTGGTGATGCTTGGTAGGTGGTGGTGATGCTTGGTAGGTGGTGGTGATGCCTGGTAGGTGGTGGTGATGCCTGGTAGATAGTGGTGATGCTTGGTAGATGGTGGTGATGCCTGGTAGGTAGTGGTGATGCTTGGTAGGTGGTGGTGATGCTTGATAGGTGGTGCTGATGCTTGGTAGGTGGTGGTGATGCTTGGTAGGTGGTGGTGATGCTTGGTAGGTGGTGGTGATGCTTGGTAGGTGGTGGTGATGCTTGGTAGGTGGTGGTGATGCTTGGTAGATGGTGGTGATGCTTGGTAGGTGGTGGTGATGCTTGGTAGGTGGTGGTGATGCTTGGTAGGTGGTGCTGATGCTTGGTAGGTGGTGGTGATGCTTGGTAGGTGGTGGTGATGCTTGGTAGGTGGTGGTGATGCTTGGTAGATGGTGGTGATGCTTGGTAGATGGTGGTGATGCTTGGTAGATGGTGGTGATGCCTGGTAGGTGGTGGTGATGCTTGGTAGGTGGTGGTGATGCTTGGTAGGTGGTGGTGATGCTTGGTAGGTGGTGGTGATGCTTGGTAGGTGGTGGTGATGCTTGGTAGATGGTGGTGATGCTTGGTAGATGGTGGTGATGCTTGGTAGATGGTGGTGATGCTTGGTAGATGGTGGTGATGCTTGGTAGATGGTGGTGATGCTTGGTAGGTGGTGGTGATGCTTGGTAGATGGTGGTGATGCTTGGTAGATGGTGGTGATGCCTGGTAGGTGGTGGTGATGCTTTGTAGGTGGTGGTGATGCTTGGTAGGTGGTGGTGATGCTTGGTAGGTGGTGGTGATGCTTGGTAGGTGGTGGTGATGCTTGGTAGATGGTGGTGATGCTTGGTAGATGGTGGTGATGCTTGGTAGATGGTGGTGATGCTTGGTAGATGGTGGTGATGCTTGGTAGATGGTGGTGATGCTTGGTAGGTGGTGGTGATGCTTGGTAGGTGGTGGTGATGCTTGGTAGGTGGTGGTGATGCTTGGTAGATGGTGGTGATGCTTGGTAGATGGTGGTGATGCTTGGTAGATGGTGGTGATGCTTGGTAGATGGTGGTGATGCTTGGTAGGTGGTGGTGATGCTTGGTAGATGTGGTGATGCTTGGTAGATGGTGGTGATGCTTGGTAGGTGCTTGGTAGATGGTGGTGATGCTTGGTAGATGGCGGTGATGCTTGGTAGGTGGTGGTGATGCTTGGTAGATGGTGGTGATGCTTGGTAGATGGTGGTGATGCTTGGTAGATGGTGGTGATGCTTGGTATGGTGGTGATGCTTGGTAGATGGTGGTGATGCTTGGTAGATGGTGGTGATGCTTGGTAGGTGGTGGTGATGCTTGGTAGATGGTGGTGATGCTTGGTAGATGGTGGTGATGCTTGGTAGATGGTGGTGATGCTTGGTAGGTGGTGGTGATGCTTGGTAGATGGTGGTGATGCTTGGTAGATGGTGGTGATGCTTGGTAGGGTGGTGATGCTTGGTAGATGGTGGTGATGCTTGGTAGATGGTGGTGATGCTTGGTAGATGGTGGTGATGCTTGGTAGATGGTAGGTGATGCTTGGTAGGGTGGTGGTTGATGCTTGGTAGATGGTGGTGATGCTTGGTAGATGGTGGTGATGCTTGGTAGGTGGTGGTGATGCTTGGTAGATGGTGGTGATGCTTGGTAGATGGTGGTGATGCTTGGTAGGTGGTGGTGATGCTTGGTAGATGGTGGTGATGCTTGGTAGATGGTGGTGATGCTTGGTAGATGGTGGTGATGCTTGGTAGGTGGTGGTGATGCTTGGTAGATGGTGGTGATGCTTGGTAGATGGTGGTGATGCTTGGTAGGTGGTGGTGATGCTTGGTAGATGGTGGTGATGCTTGGTAGATGGTGGTGATGCTTGGTAGGTGGTGGTGATGCTTGGTAGATGGTGGTGATGCTTGGTAGATGGTGGTGATGCTTGGTAGATGGTGGTGATGCTTGGTAGATGGTGGTGATGCTTGGTAGATGGTGGTGATGCTTGGTAGATGGTGGTGATGCTTGGTAGGTGGTGGTGATGCTTGGTAGATGGTGGTGATGCTTGGTAGATGGTGGTGATGATTGGTAGGGTGGTGATGCTTGGTAGATGGTGGTGATGCTTGGTAGATGGTGGTGATGCTTGGTAGATGGTGGTGATGCTTGGTAGGTGGTGGTGATGCTTGGTAGATGGTGGTGATGCTTGGTAGATGGTGGTGATGCTTGGTAGGTGGTGGTGATGCTTGGTAGATGGTGGTGATGCTTGGTAGATGGTGGTGATGCTTGGTATGCTTGGTAGATGGTGGTGATGCTTGGTAGATGGGTAGATGGTGGTGATGCTTGGTAGATGGTGGTGATGTGATGCTTGGTAGATGGTGGTGATGCTTGGTAGATGGTGGTGATGCTTGGTAGGTGGTGGTGATGCTTGGTAGATGGTGGTGATGCTTGGTAGATGGTGGTGATGCTTGGTAGATGGTGGTGATGCTTGGTAGATGGTGGTGATGCCTGGTAGATGGTGGTGATGCTTGGTAGATGGTGGTGATGCTTGGTAGATGGTGGTGATGCTTGGTAGATGGTGGTGATGCTTGGTAGATGGTGGTGATGCCTGGTAGATGGTGGTGATGCTTGGTAGATGGTGGTGATGCTTGGTAGGTGGTGGTGATGCTTGGTAGGTGGTGGTGATGCTTGGTAGATGGTGGTGATGCTTGGTAGATGGTGGTGATGCTTGGTAGATGGTGGTGATGCCTGGTAGATGGTGGTGATGCTTGGTAGATGGTGGTGATGCTTGGTAGATGGTGGTGATGCTTGGTAGATGGTGGTGATGCTTGGTAGATGGTGGTGATGCTTGGTAGATGGTGGTGATGCCTGGTAGATGGTGGTGATGCTTGGTAGATGGTGGTGATGCCTGGTAGATGGTGGTGATGCTTGGTAGATGGTGGTGATGCTTGGTAGATGGTGGTGATGCTTGGTAGGTGGTGGTGATGCTTGGTAGGTGGTGGTGATGCTTGGTAGATGGTGGTGATGCTTGGTAGATAGTGGTGATGCTTGGTAGATGGTGGTGATGCTTGGTAGATGGTGGTGATGCTTGGTAGATGGTGGTGATGCTTGGTAGATGGTGGTGATGCTTGGTAGAGATGGTGGTGATGCTTGGTAGATGGTGGTGATGCTTGGTAGATGGTGGTGATGCTTGGTAGATGGTGGTGATGCTTGGTAGATGGTGGTGATGCTTGGTAGATGGTGGTGATGCTTGGTAGATGGTGGTGATGCTTGGTAGATGGTGGTGATGCTTGGTAGATGGTGGTGATGCTTGGTAGATGGTGGTGATGCTTGGTAGATGGTGGTGATGCTTGGTAGATGGTGGTGATGCTTGGTAGATGGTTGATGCTTGGTAGATGGTGGTGATGCTTGGTAGATGGTGGTGATGCTTGGTAGATGGTGGTGATGCTTGGTAGATGGTGGTGATGCTTGGTAGATGGTGGTGATGCTTGGTAGATGGTGGTGATGGATGGAGATAGTAACGACAGAGTTGAGACTTGAGATAATAAGGATGGTGGCGATGAAGTAGATCTCTGTCCCTCCTTTCTGATCCTTCTTTCATCTCTTCCTTCCTCCTTTCATTTCTTCTCCTTCCCTTCTTTCCTCCCTCCCTCCTTTCCTCTCTCTTCCCTCCCTCCTTTCCTCTCCTCTCCTTCCTTCACTTCTTTCCTCTCTCTCCTCTCCTTCTCTCCCTCCATTCCTTTCTTACTTCCTCTCCTTCACTCTTTCCCTCCCTCCTTTCCTCTCTCCTTCAGTCATTTTCTCTTCCTTCCCTCACTCCCTGCTATCCTCTTTCCTACTTTCCTCGTTCCCTCAAGAGCTGGTTCCTGCCTCAGTGCATATTAAATCCTAACTGTAGTATTTTGTGCCCCTGAGCACGATCCACCAATCGATTCACATCAAGGGCCCCAATTACTTTGTAGATGGATGGTTCAGAGAACCGACATGTTGTTAAATTAGACACATGTGCAACTCCTGTTCTTCAAGTTTCTCCTACGTATGGACTGATGAAGCCACTGTGTGGCGAAACGTTTCCTCAATAAAGATACCCAAGAGTTGCACATGTGTCTAATTTATTAGCCCCAATTACTGCTGGACACACAGGGGGTGAATGGTGTGTAGTAACTGAATTGCTTCACTCTGGTCAACAGTCGAATCTGGATTTTATTTCTTACAAGGCAAGTCTGCTGGCCTAGACACCATAATCGACATCCTTTCTAACACCCTACTTACAAGGCAAGTCTGCTGGCCTCGACACCATAACCGACATCCTTTCTAACACCCTACAATATAACTTCACCGCTTTCTAGAAGTAAGTTATGGTGTCTTAATTCAAATGGCGTTTTATCGTTAATTGCGGAAAAAAGACGTTAGACGCAATACAAGCTTTTATTGGAACAATGTTTTGCACTATGTAAAGCTTTATCAAGTCATGACTTGATAAAGCCTTACAAAGAGCAAAATGTGTGTGAAATATTGGGCAGAAAAGCAGCAGTAACAAACTGAATAACAGTCACAGATGTATTGTGTAGGGAAACAGCATCAAAACATTCATGTAAGTGTTGGGCAGATAAGCAGCATCACCAGTAACAGCAACTCTAACTCAACAGTAAGTGGGACAACACTCACACAAGTGATTGGCAGCTAAGCAGCAGCAGGAGTAACTCAGCATCAAGCTGAGCAACGATCACACAAATGTTTGCCAGAAAAGCAGCATCAGCAGTGATAACAGTTAAAGCAGTAGCCACTCCGGGAAGTTAACTCTTGATATGTTATTCCACTTTCAATCTGTGGCCAACTGACCTCTTACATTATATATGTATTGTTTGTTTTAGCTTCTCTGTGTTAAGAATGAAGAAGCCGTTTGTGGCATTGGAGTATTTTTTACCTATAAGTCATAGGTATGGAAAACTAGACACAAATGCAGTATAATGCTTAATAAAGCCCAAACAATGGGCTTTATTAAGTCGAAAAAACATCGTATTATACCGCATTTGTGTCTAATTTTCCATCATATCGGTATTTTATATCATCTGCAAATGGTAGGTATCACCATACCAGTTCCACCAGAAAGTCAACGGTATTAGACGCTACAATTTACTAATAAATGCGAGAATCTGTGACTCACATGTGCTCGCGGGAACGGATTGATTATTCATGTGTGTCTGGAGATATGCATAGGAAGGCTTCCTCTGAGATAATTGGGACACTGATACCTGACCATTGAACCACACTTAGGGAAGCAGATGTTGAGAAAACAAATGAAATTAGGAAAATAACACGGCTAAATCTACCAGGGTCATTTCAGTGGAAGGAATGGTGGCGGCTCGACCCTCCCTCCGCCAAGCATGACCCACTCCTAGAGAAACACCAGTGATATTATCAATTTAAATGATTACTTGTCACCTGAATTCAGTGATCAGGTAATTGGGAACATCTTGAAGCTATAGAAGAACTACTGAAAGCCTGACAGTATTAAATAATGGGCAGGAGAAAGACAAAAAACTAATGAAAAGGGAAAATACAATGATGGGTTAGTTAAGAGCGAGTATATTGTAGACAAGGAACTCCACCCACGTAAACAAAAGAGCTCATGTAGATGGACCTAAGTGAAATACCAGAGACCCTAATGTAAAAGTGCTAATTTGCATAAGGGAGGTAGTAGAGCGCTGGCCATAAATTGTTGACCAGTAGCCTTAACATCGCCATCATAAAAGTCTTTGAAAGAGTGATGAGATGCTAAATTACAAACTTCATGGAAAATTACTATCTGCACAGCCTGTCACAACTGTTAGACTGCTATGATAGAATTATGGAAGCGTTTGAAGTAAGCCAAAACGCAGATGTGATATATGGAGATTTTGGACAAATGCAGTTATGGGGTGATTACACATTAAACGAGAGCCATTTGTATTACGGGAAAGGTAGGCACATGGATTTTCAGTTTTTTTTTTATCGCATACAACACAAAGATTATTCATAAACAGGGAGGTAAAAAGCTCAGTACCTCAAGGCACTGTCTTGGCACCTCTTCTGTTTCTTATCCTTAGCTGACATAGATAAAAACACTAGTCACACTTTTGTACCATCGCTTGCAGATTATACTAAAACAAGCATGAAAGTCACCTCGGTAGAAGACACTGAAAAGTTGCAGGAAGATATAAGCAGGATTTTCTAGTGGGCAGTGGAGAACATGACATTCATTGGTGATACGTTCCAGCTGCTTAGACGAGGAAAAAATGAAGAGCTCAGAAGGGACACTGTATACAAGACTCAAGAGGACTATTAAATAGAACGAAAAGAACACGTGCAAAACCTGAGTTACTAAGTCAGCTGTCCGTTTCTTTTCAAAGAACACAACGCAAATGTCACAACAAAAAGGAAAATTTCGGGGCGGATAATGAGAACTTTCAAAACGAGGAAAATAGTGCCAGTGGTGACACTTTTCAAATCCCTTGTGCTCTCGTTTGCAGTATTTTTCAGTGTTGACGCCCCGTTCAGGGCAGGAGAGATATCAGAGCTGGAACGTTTACAGCCTGCAAAGAGCTAATAAAGCATTTAATTTACTGGGACTGCTTTAAAGTTCTATATATGTACTCACTGCAGCGAAGGAGAGATAAATGATAATATATATTTGGAAAGTACTTGAGGGAGGCCCTCAAGTACCTCGTCTCAAATCTGCTCACTGCCATAACTTTCTGGAGAGAGAGAGAGAGAGACAGAGAGAGAGAGAGAGAGAGAGAGAGAGAGAGAGAGAGAGAGAGAGAGAGAGAGAGAGAGAGAGAGAGAGAGAGAGAGAAGGTGCAAAATAATCCCGGTAAAAAGCAGGGGCGCCGTGGGCACAATAAGAGAACATTGTATCAACTTCCATGGCCCCCCTTTCCCCAGACTATTCAACATCTTTCCAGAAGATATAAACACTGCTGGGACAAATGTAGAAATGTTCAATAGGAAACTAGACAAGGATCTTCACCAGGTGCCAGATCAACCAGGCTGCGATGGATATGTGAGTCAGCGAGTCGTTAGCAGCAACAGCCTGATTGACCAGGAAAACACCAGACGAGCCTGGCTCAAGGCCTGGCTCCAGGAGTAGAAAAATTCTTGAAACTCATTAAGGTACCAGAGCGACAGTTGTGGCCAGAGAAGCCAGAATTCTGACCAAAGAGGAAACACGGAAGACTTTGGTGGCAAGTATCGACAGAGCAACCAGTGAACTGTAGTATGGAAAATGAAAATAGCTTTGGAGTAATTCACACCAGCACATCCGGACCCCAAAGAAAGATCGGGGTCCGGATGTTAATAATATACAAAACCGACCAGTAGATAAGACACTTGTACAGCATTTGAGTATCTTTACTGTGGAGACGTTGCTCCCATTAGTAGTTTAGCCCAGTGCGGAGAATAATACTGTAAACGGTGGAAAACTTCCTGCACTCCACCGTGTCAGCGTCACCTCTATGTACTCCACTGTGTCAGTGTCACCTCTATGTACTCCACCGTGTCAGCATCACCTCTATGTACTCCACCGTGTCAGTGTCACCTCTATGTACTCCACTGTGTCAGCGTCACCTCTATGTACTCCACCGTGTCAGTGTCACCTCTATGTACTCCACTGTGTCAGCGTCACCTCTATGTACTCCACCGTGTCAGTGTCACCTCTATGTACTCCACCGTGTCAGTGTCACCTCTATGTACTCCACTGTGTCAGTGTCACCTCTATGTACTCCACTGTGTCAGTGTCACCTCTATGTACTCCACTGTGTCAGTGTCACCTCTATGTACTCCACTGTGTCAGCGTCACCTCTATGTACTCCACCGTGTCAGTGTCACCTCTATGTACTCCACTGTGTCAGCGTCACCTCTATGTACTCCACCGTGTCAGTGTCACCTCTATGTACTCCACCGTGTCAGTGTCACCTCTATGTACTCCACTGTGTCAGTGTCACCTCTATGTACTCCACTGTGTCAGTGTCACCTCTATGTACTCCACTGTGTCAGTGTCACCTCTATGTACTCCACTGTGTCAGTGTCACCTCTATGTACTCCACTGTGTCAGTGTCACCTCTATGTACTCCACCGTGTCAGCATCACCTCTATGTACTCCACCGTGCCAGCGTCACCTCTATGTACTCCACTGTGTCAGTGTCACCTCTATGTACTCCACTGTGTCAGTGTCACCTCTATGTACTCCACCGTGTCAGCCTCACCTCTATGTACTCCACCGTGTCAGCCTCACCTCTATGTACTCCACCGTGTCAGCGTCACCTCTATGTACTCCACCGTGTCAGCGTCACCTCTATGTACTCCACCGTGTCAACATCACCTCTATGTACTCCACCATGTCAGCGTCACCCCCTATATACTCCACCGTGTCAACGTCACCTCTATGTACTCCACCATGTCAGCGTCACCCCCTATATACTCCACCGTGTCAACGTCACCTCTATATACTCCACCGTGTCAACGTCACCTCTATATACTCCACCGTGTCAACGTCACCTCTATGTACTCCACCGTGTCAACGTCACCTCTATGTACTCCACCGTGTCAGCGTCACCCCCTATATACTTCACCGTGTCAACGTCACCTCTATGTACTCCACCATGTCAGCATCACCCCCTATATACTCCACCGTGTCAACGTCACCTCTATATACTCCACCGTGTCAACGTCACCTCTATATACTCCACCGTGTCAGCGTCACCCCTATATACTCCACCGTGTCAACGTCACCTCTATGTACTCCACCGTGTCAACGTCGCCTCCAAGTACTACACCTTGTCATCACCACCACCCTCTTATTTCACCGTGTCAGTGCTCCCTCTCCTCTTCACAGCAGTCGCCAAACGCAGACGAGGGATGAAATAGAAGATGATTTAATTGGTTCTCTCTCGATATAATGCTATCTCAGTAAAGCTTCTGTAATTCTTTTGTTGAGAGACGTTGACGTTCAAAGGCCGTCTGACGACCCTCGTTCCCATTTCCTCCTTCGACCTTAAGGATTCCTCTCTCCCTATTTCCTCCCCACTGTCGACAGTGGGTCTTTCGTAGCCTCCATTTAGATCCCGTCACGGCAAATGCTCGGGTGCGAAATTTTCTTCGCTACTGTTAAGGTCTTATGAGAGAGAGGCAGCGAGTGTTACCTGGCATGAAGAAGAGGGTTCTTGACGACTTCGTATTTCATTTGTTAACCATCACTACCTCAGACTCCTTCATAAGTCTATGTGTGTGTGTGTGTGTGTGTGTGTGATTTGAGCTCCCTCATTTGTATTTCTGGGGGTCGAAATTCAGCCCCTAGTCCTTCCTAGACTACTGTGATCAGCATCACTGTTTTTCTGCCTCCACCAGTGACTTATCCAAGTTTTTTACTTTTCAAGCACCATGAGACAAAAGAAATGCTCCCTTACATCCTTATGGCTCATCTTTGTCTTCAGTTAACACCTGTGTTCCTTTCAGCCTGGCCCTCTTAATTCGAAGAGTCTCACCTTATCAATCACTGAGAATTTTGCCTGTAGTAACGATGCCCTCCTAAGGATTTTTTCCTCCAGTGTCGTCAGGTTCTGTTCTTTCATCATCTCATCACAGTGCATATCCCTCACTTCTAGTAGCAGTCTGGTTGCAAAAGATACTACACGTGCTTGACCAGGGACGGGGGGGGGAGCTCCATTCTGGAATCCTGTATATTATCCAAGGTTTGCTAGTCTTGCACATCTCACTGACATATAGTTTGTGTATTTTTGGTGATATGCTTGGAGTTATATTCACCCCAGGTACTTTTCACTTTCTGATAAGTGGAGATTTTTCTCTGCCCATTCTGTACTGTCTGGTCTCCCCTCACCTCCAATTTGAGGTGTGTGTGTGTGTGTGTGTATGTGTGTGTGTGTGTGTGTGTGTGTGTGTGTGTGTGTGTGTGTGTGTGTGTGTGTGTGTGTGTGTGTGTGTGTGTGTATGTGTGTGTGTGTGTGTGTGTGTGTGTGTGTGTGTGTGTGTGTTATGACGAAGGTCATAATGTGATTAATTTATATGTATTATCCACTTAATATTATACTCTGGGTTTCTTTAATATTAGCTAAATTAAAGATTCCACTAGTTTATAATATTATCTGATTTAGGAATATACCCGGGTATGATGTATATATATATATCCTGAGTAATGTGTTAGGTAGGTACACCTGGCTAAGGTTTATAACAAGGTATCTCCATTGGTGGGTAGTTTGCACCGCTCTACCCTCTCCCCCTTTTGACGAGTTGATGTCATGAAGGAATTTACTGTATATGGCAGTTCACTCTCTCTGCTGACTCAGTGTACATTGACTGAGCTACCCTCCTAGTACTCTTGACTGAGCTACCCTCCTAGTACTCTTGACTGAGCTACCCTCCTAGTACTCTTGACTGAGCTACCCTCCTAGTACTCTTGACTGAGCTACCCTCCTAGTACTCTTGACTGAGCTACCCTCCTAGTACTCTTGACTGAGCTACCCTCCTAGTACTCTTGACTGAGCTACCCTCCTAGTACTCCGCCTTATTCTCACTTGGATAGAGAATTGGGTTATAGAAACTCCTGATCCAGCTTGTGGGTTATTGAGAAGTCTTCTGACAAGCATATACTGTTATCTTCAGGTTACGATGTGACGACCAGTGTCAAGCTTAGAACTTTGTGATATATTCCTTATGCCAGGGAGTTACTCAGTGTTAATTCTCAATATATGTACTTACACACAAGTAATGTTACTATTGAGGAAGCAGTAATATTCCTCTGATCATTGTCAAGTGTAGTGACCATATTGACATGTACATTCTATTTAAGAGTTTTCTTGTGTGAAGGAAAGTTTCTGACAGTGATATTTAATAGATATTTATGAATATCTAAAGTATTTAAGCTTTTAAATAAAAAGAAACTTGAAAAGACTGAGTAACTATTATTTGTGCCTTACATTTCTAAGTTTGGAACCATATCCTTTCATTCTATGAAGTGTGTTGTTACGGAGTGCACTAACCTGGCTAAACATTAAGATTTGAACCGTAACAGAGTGTGTGTGTGTGTGTGTGTGAGAGAGAAGAAAGAAACATCGTTACCTTGACAATTGAGTTTCATAATTGACCTTAACAGTATTTTCTTAAATATAGACTTAAAATGGAAGTTCCACAGAATAGAAACTTGTGAATATCACTCATTTTTAAAAAGGGAAATATGTACTAGTCAATCATTATTTATCAGTTAGCGTAACTTTATTACTAATGATTTACTAATTAATATTTCATAAATGTACCGCCCTAAACTACTACGACTATTTCTTTTTCTTGATCGTCGTTTGTTTCTTCGTACTTCTTTTTCTACAGAGCACTAAACCAGTTTGGTAATTTTGCACAGAGATTTGTAGGATCGATCCTTCGTCCAGTAATCGTGAGACAGCGCTTAAATTTATGAGACCATTCGGTACTTTTCCTTACCACTGTTAAAGGAAGAAAAATATTTGGCTTCTCAAGACTTAAATCAATAAGACTGTTATTGCTGAACTGTTGTCTCAAAAAAACCATACCCCCGGCCGGGATTGAACCCGCGGTCATATAGTCTCAAAACTCCAGCCCGTCGCGTTAGCCACTAGCTGGTGGCTAGCTGGTCTAGTGGCTAACGCGACGGGCTGGAGTTTTGAGACTCTATGACCGCGGGTTCAATCCCGGTCGGGGGTATGGTTTATTTGCAATCGTGTCATTACGATTTCTTGAGTCATGTTGTCGTCTCTTATGTCTAGCCAATACTGTTTTATTTACCAAGATATTCAGGAAAGCACTGAAGTATTGGCTTGAGACATAAGACAACTACAGTTTAACAATAATAGTGAAATGTTTCGAGTATTGAGAAGCCAAATATACTTTCTGTAACAGTGGTAAGAACATTACTGAATGATCTCATAAATTAAAGCGCTGTCTCACAATTACTGGACTAAGGATCGATCCTACACATCTCATTGTGCTAAATTATCAAACTGGTTTAGCGTTCTATATATTAATTAATATTATTCTGCAGTTTACGTTCTTTGCTTTTCTATAATCCATAAATGATGAGTGGTTAGAGGCTTTCGGTTCAAAAAATTTGAGCTACATTCCTCTTCCTTGGATGAAACGTGATTCTCCCATTCCTCAGGTGCTGTCTGACCCCCTTCGGGTTTAGCGCTTTTTCCACGAAAATAATATCCATTTCTTAATGCCATAAATACTGTAGTGCCGTTTAAACTCAAAGGTCACTTGCTGACTGCCTTTGTATATAGTGGTATACAGTGGTTTTTAATGGATGTGCTGTTGGAGTGTGAGCAAGGTAACTTGGACGAAGGGATTCATGAAAAGTAGTTATCTGGACTTGAGTCCTGGAGGTGGAAAGTACAGTGCCTGAACTTTGGAGGAGGGGTGAGGATGTTGCAGTTGGAGGGTCATCAGAATTGTGATGTCAGCACATGTCTGGAAAGACGGCGATGGAGTGAATGATAGCGAATGTGTTTTCTACTTTGGGAGAAAACACGGCTAAGGTAAAAAGAAAAGTCACAATACCCTGGCTGCAACAGTTCACAAATAACCCACAAGGAGGAGAGGAAATTTTAGAGGATATTCCGGTCCGTCCTGGACTATTATCAAGTCACAAAGCGAGGAGAAAGCAGAGAAGACTTCAGGACAGGCCGGGAAGATGGAGGGGTAAGAAAAATGTGATAGTACTAGTAGTGGTATTAGTAGTAGTAGTGGAATTAGGAATAATAATAGTAAGGCATAAAATTTTTGTGTGGTCGTCTTCAAGACTAAGACATTGAATACCTTACTGAGAGGTGAGATGGTATCACCCATCTACTGTACGCAGTCACTAACTTCTGTATTGATTTGATAAATCCACTACTTGGAGAATCGTTGTCTTATATAATAAAGATACCCAAATGTTGTACATGTGTCTGTTCCGTCAACTTGTTGGTATTGTATACCAGTAGTGTTATGATACTCTTAAACTATGTTAAGTGAACAAGGAGAGAGACAGTACTTTCTTGTTTGTCTCATTAGTGATAATACCAAAGCTGTTCAGTTAGGAAAAAACACAATGGGTAAACATTACATATATACCCCGCACGTAGGAGAATGAAACCGACGACGTTTCGGTCTGACTTGGACAATTAACTAGTCACACACCAGTGCGTAGCGAAGGGAGCCAGAAAATATATGAGTAGAACGAGAGGAGAACTCAGTAGTTACGAGGGTCAGTACATGCAACCAGAGGCTGAGGATGAAGGTACTGGTGACAGTAGTGAACAAAAGACACGTTGCAGGACTGGCTTTTATTGGGACACTGTTTCACTGTGTAGAGCTTTATCAAGTCATAAAAAACTTTTCATACAGTGAAACAGTGTCCTCACGAAGGCTTGTTCTGCATCGTGTATTTTCCACACAAGATGGAGCTACATTAACTAAAATTGTATCCAGTTTATTCAAGACACCACTTCAAAAACTTTCACATCCTTGTGGTTAATAAGACTTTCCAAAACCGTTTTACAGACTTGTGGTTAAGAGTTGAATATTCCTCAAAACTCTTTACAGAATTAAGGTTATTTAGTGACTAAATTTGAAAAGGTGGTGTGCGGTCCTGGGAAGAGTAACTGCTGGCCACTTGTGTTTAGAGACACCATTGGGAAAGCTCTAGATCTGAGAGTAGAACAAGGTCTTGAGGCTACTGAGTTAACTATAATATCATTATCGGTAAAAGCCTTGAACCTACAAATCGTTGAAAAGAAACACAAAAGAGCATTAGCCTTTTTAACTAAGTTTCGCTGAAGAAAAACTTTATTGAGTTACAACTTTGAGCGAAACGTTGGTACAATAAGGGCCTACGCTGTTTTGTATGTACTTTCATTCATCTCATTGTTGATGTCAAATTTAATATATATATATATATATTGTTGATAAATCCTGGCGTATCTGTTAGCAAACTATCCTTGAGTTAGGTCGCGCAGTTTCGCACGTATTGCCATGCGTGCATTTCTGCATGAATGAAGTTCCGTAAAATATTCATTACCGTATTCTCACTGAGGTTTGTGTTTAGTTATGTAAACTTGTATTAACCTGTAATTTAGTTTGATTATGAGACAATTACGAAATTTTCAAAGACGTGTGACATTCATTTTCACAGGGACAGTAAAACGTGTGGTGGACGGGTTACTCATGGGCTCCTGATACATCACTGGTTGCAATTGACCACTTGTTACTGTGACCAAAACCGGTCCCTGATAACTTGTTACTGTGACCAAAACCGGTCCCTGATAACTTGTTACTGTGACCAAAACTGGTCCCTGATAACTTGTTACTGTGACCAAAAACGGTCCCTGATAACTTGTTACTGTGACCAAAACCGGTCCCTGATAACTTGTTACTGTGATCAAAACTGGTCCCTGATAACTTGTTACTGTGACCAAAACTGGTCCCTGATAACTTGTTACTGTGACCAAAACCGGTCCCTGATAACTTGTTACTGTGACCAAAACCGGTCCCTGATAACTTGTTACTGTGACCAAAACTGGTCCCTGATAACTTGTTACTGTGACCAAAACCGGTCCCTGATAACTTGTTACTGTGACCAAAACCGGTCCCTGATAACTTGTTACTGTGACCAAAACTGGTCCCTGATAACTTGTTACTGTGACCAAAACTGGTCCCTGATAACTTGTTACTGTGACCAAAACCGGTCCCTGATAACTTGTTACTGTGACCAAAACTGGTCCCTGATAACTTGTTACTGTGACCAAAACTGGTCCCTGATAACTTGTTACTGTGACCAAAACTGGTCCCTGATAACTTGTTACTGTGACCAAAACCGGTCCCTGATAACTTGTTACTGTGACCAAAACTGGTCCCTGATAACTTGTTACTGTGACCAAAACCGGTCCCTGATAACTTGTTACTGTGACCAAAACCGGTCCCTGATAACTCACCACAAGTGCTCAGGTCACTTCACCTTTCTCACTTCTCTATTCCTGTTCACACATTATCTTTTTCATTGTTCTCTCCTATTCCAGTCCTTCCCCTTCCCATTCTTGTCAGATATTATAAGTGTTCTTAATTTTTATCTCGTTAAATGTGCATTCTGAGAAGATTATTTGATTATTTCATCATTAGTAGTTCATGGGAAGGAATTCATTATTCTTTTATGCAAAATTGGGAGGTTATTGAGAATGGTATTTTCTTTATTTTGCTATTTTGGGCTGAAATATGTGATTGAGTTATACATCTTACATGTATAATGGAACTTGTTGAATTCACGTATCTGTTATGAAACTTACCGAAGAAAAGTCGTATGCTACGGCTTGAGCTTCTTGGATTAGATAGTCAAGCTGTGAGTGAGACATCTGGGAAGATCACCCTGGGTGGAGAGTCAAGCTGAAGGAGTGGCAGCAGTGGTCCGCGGTCCCTTGATGGCTGTTCATTAGTATGGTAAGTGGGTCCTTGTTAATCTTGGTGAGTTAGTAGCTCTGCTGGGAGGTCTCGCCCACTGCTAATTGTGCGAGCCTTGTAAGGCAAAGACACACCCCTTGTTTACTTGGTGATGAAGTGTGCACTAATATCGCTCGTGTGCCAACTGTTTATCTGAAGTTTATCTGGAGAGATTTCCGGGGGTCAACGCCCCCGCGGCCCGGTCTGTGACCAGGCCTCCTTAGGTCAGTGTCCCAGGATGCGACCCACACCAGTCCACTAACACCCAGGTACCCATTTTACTGATGGGGAACATAGACAACAGGTGGAAAGAAACACGTCCAATGTTTCTACTCTGGCTGGGAATCGAACCCAGGCCCTCACCGTGTGAAGCCAGAGCGTTAACCACCAGGCCACCAGATAAATTACTTGATAAATGCTTGATAAATTACTTATTTATAGGTACATAAGTAGAGCCAAGCAAGTGTACCATCTTTATTGTAGCTACAGGAGTAGACCTAAGTTCCTGTTGCCATCTTTGTTATTGTAGTTATAGGTATAGAGCTAAGCAAGTGTTGTACAATCTTTAGCTCTGCAGAAGTAGAGCTAAGTTCGTATTGTACCTTCGTTGTTATAGCTACATGAGTAGAGCCAAGTTTGTGCTGTAGCGCTTAGTATCTCGCGTAACTCATTCTGTTGTTCCAAATAAAGAAATTTTTTAGTGTCCTTTCGGTGCCTTCCGGTCATTCGTCTTTCTAGTTTCTCACGTTTCCAGTCCCCTCGTTTTTCCAGTCAAGGTTTCTTAAAAGTCCCTCGCCGTTCCAGTTCCTTAGCCTTTGCAATCCTCCCATTTTTCCAGTTGTTAGGTAAAAGGACACATGTGCAACTAAAGCAACATTTTACGGTGGCAACGTTTCGCTCTCCAGCAGCTTTGTCAAGTAATTCTACCAACATTATTACAATCTTACCAGTTGCACACCTTTCCTCTCCTTACCATCTCAGCATCAGTGTGCATCATCATAGTCCTGCTCCTCTTAGCAGCAGCACATATACCGCTCTCTCTCTCTCTCTCTCTCTCCCCTCCGTTCCATTTCCTCTTCTCTCCCTACTTCACTCTCCAATCATTTAATTTCCTCCCAGTCCCCCTGTTGCTCTCTCTTCTATTTTCTTTCTATTTGCTCCACCTTCTCTGAGCTTCATACCATCAAAGCTTTTAATGCCGCTAAGAGTGCCGTCAGTTATTCTTTATTACGAAACTGAGAGTGCTATCAGCTATACCTTATTATGCCGCTGAGAGTGCTATCAGCTATACCTTATTATGCCGCTGAGAGTGCTATCAGCTATACCTTATTATGCCACTGAGAGTGCTATCAGCTATACCTTATTATGCCACTGAGAGTGCTATCAGCTATACCTTATTATGCCGCTGAGAGTGCTATCAGCTATACCTTATTATGCCACTGAGAGTGCTATCAGCTATACCTTATTATGCCACTGAGAGTGCTATCAGCTATACCTTATTATGCCGCTGAGAGTGCTATCAGCTATACCTTATTATGCCGCTGAGAGTGCTATCAGCTATACCTTATTATGCCGCTGAGAGTGCTATCAGCTATACCTTATTATGCCACTGAGAGTGCTATCAGCTATACCTTATTATGCCACTGAGAGTGCTATCAGCTATACCTTATTATGCCGCTGAGAGTGCTATCAGCTATACCTTATTATGCCACTGAGAGTGCTATCAGCTATACCTTATTATGCCACTGAGAGTGCTATCAGCTATACCTTATTATGCCACTGAGAGTGCTATCAGCTATACCTTATTATGCCGCTGAGAGTGCTATCAGCTATACCTTATTATGCCACTGAGAGTGCTATCAGCTATACCTTATTATGCCACTGAGAGTGCTATCAGCTATACCTTATTATGCCACTGAGAGTGCTATCAGCTATACCTTATTATGCCACTGAGAGTGCTATCAGCTATACCTTATTATGCCACTGAGAGTGCTATCAGCTATACCTTATTATGCCACTGAGAGTGCTATCAGCTATACCTTATTATGCCGCTGAGAGTGCTATCAGCTATACCTTATTATGCCACTGAGAGTGCTATCAGCTATACCTTATTATGCCACTGAGAGTGCTATCAGCTATGCCTTATTATGCCGCTGAGAGTGCTATCAGCTATACCTTATTATGCCACTGAGAGTGCTATCAGCTATACCTTATTATGCCACTGAGAGTGCTATCAGCTATACCTTATTATGCCACTGAGAGTGCTATCAGCTATACCTTATTATGCTGCTGAGAGTGCTATCAGCTATATCTTATTATGCCACTGAGAGTGCTATCAGCTATACCTTATTATGCCGCTGAGAGTGCTATCAGCTACACCTTAATATGCCGCTGAGAGTGCTATCAGCTACACCTTATTATGCCACTGAGAGTGCTATCAGCTATACCTTATTATGCCGCTGAGAGTGCTATCAGCTATACCTTATTATGCCACTGAGAGTGCTATCAGCTATACCTTATTATGCCGCTGAGAGTGCTATCAGCTATACCTTATTATGCCACTGAGAGTGCTATCAGCTATACCTTATTATGCCACTGAGAGTGCTATCAGCTATACCTTATTATGCCGTTGAGAGTGCTATCAGCTATACCTTATTATGCCGCTGAGAGTGCTATCAGCTATACCTTATTATGCCGCTGAGAGTGCTATCAGCTATACCTTATTATGCCACTGAGAGTGCTATCAGCTATACCTTATTATGCCGCTGAGAGTGCTATCAGCTATACCTTATTATGCCACTGAGAGTGCTATCAGCTATACCTTATTATGCCACTGAGAGTGCTATCAGCTATACCTTATTATGCCGTTGAGAGTGCTATCAGCTATACCTTATTATGCCGCTGAGAGTGCTATCAGCTATACCTTATTATGCCGCTGAGAGTGCTATCAGCTATACCTTATTATGCCGCTGAGAGTGCTATCAGCTATACCTTATTATGCCACTGAGAGTGCTATCAGCTATACCTTATTATGCCGCTGAGAGTGCTATCAGCTATACCTTATTATGCCACTGAGAGTGCTATCAGCTATACCTTATTATGCCACAGAGAGTGCTATCAGCTATACCTTATTATGCCACTGAGAGTGCTATCAGCTATACCTTATTATGCCACTGAGAGTGCTATCAGCTATACCTTATTATGCCACTGAGAGTGCTATCAGCTATACCTTATTATGCCACTGAGAGTGCTATCAGCTATACCTTATTATGCCACTGAGAGTGCTATCAGCTATACCTTATTATGCTGCTGAGAGTGCTATCAGCTATATCTTATTATGCCACTGAGAGTGCTATCAGCTATACCTTATTATGCCGCTGAGAGTGCTATCAGCTACACCTTATTATGCCACTGAGAGTGCTATCAGCTATACCTTATTATGCCGCTGAGAGTGCTATCAGCTATCAGCTATACCTTATTATTATGCCACTGAGAGTGCTATCAGCTATACCTTATTATGCCACTGAGAGTGCTATCAGCTATACCTTATTATGCCGCTGAGAGTGCTATCAGCTATACCTTATTATGCCACTGAGAGTGCTATCAGCTATACCTTATTATGCCACTGAGAGTGCTATCAGCTATACCTTATTATGCCGTTGAGAGTGCTATCAGCTATACCTTATTATGCCGCTGAGAGTGCTATCAGCTATACCTTATTATGCCGCTGAGAGTGCTATCAGCTATACCTTATTATGCCACTGAGAGTGCTATCAGCTATACCTTATTATGCCGCTGAGAGTGCTATCAGCTATACCTTATTATGCCACTGAGAGTGCTATCAGCTATACCTTATTATGCCGCTGAGAGTGCTATCAGCTATACCTTATTATGCCACTGAGAGTGCTATCAGCTATACCTTATTATGCCGCTGAGAGTGCTATCAGCTATACCTTATTATGCCGTTGAGAGTGCTATCAGCTATACCTTATTATGCCGCTGAGAGTGCTATCAGCTATACCTTATTATGCCGCTGAGAGTGCTATCAGCTATACCTTATTATGCCGCTGAGAGTGCTATCAGCTATACCTTATTATGCCGCTGAGAGTGCTATCAGCTATACCTTATTATGCCACTGAGAGTGCTATCAGCTATACCTTATTATGCCGCTGAGAGTGCTATCAGCTATACCTTATTATGCCACTGAGAGTGCTATCAGCTATACCTTATTATGCCGCTGAGAGTGCTATCAGCTATACCTTATTATGCCGCTGAGAGTGCTATCAGCTATACCTTATTATGCCGCTGAGAGTGCTATCAGCTATACCTTATTATGCCGCTGAGAGTGCTATCAGCTATACCTTATTATGCCGCTGAGAGTGCTATCAGCTATACCTTATTATGCCACTGAGAGTGCTATCAGCTATACCTTATTATGCCGCTGAGAGTGCTATCAGCTATACCTTATTATGCCACTGAGAGTGCTATCAGCTATACCTTATTATGCCACTGAGAGTGCTATCAGCTATACCTTATTATGCCGCTGAGAGTGCTATCAGCTATACCTTATTATGCCACTGAGAGTGCTATCAGCTATACCTTATTATGCCACTGAGAGTGCTATCAGCTATACCTTATTATGCCGCTGAGAGTGCTATCAGCTATACCTTATTATGCCGCTGAGAGTGCTATCAGCTATACCTTATTATGCCGCTGAGAGTGCTATCAGCTATACCTTATTATGCCGCTGAGAGTGCTATCAGCTATACCTTATTATGCCGCTGAGAGTGCTATCAGCTATACCTTATTATGCCGCTGAGAGTGCTATCAGCTATACCTTATTATGCCGCTGAGAGTGCTATCAGCTATACCTTATTATGCCGCTGAGAGTGCTATCAGCTATACCTTATTATGCCACTGAGAGTGCTATCAGCTATACCTTATTATGCCACTGAGAGTGCTATCAGCTATACCTTATTATGCCACTGAGAGTGCTATCAGCTATACCTTATTATGCCGCTGAGAGTGCTATCAGCTATACCTTATTATGCCACTGAGAGTGCTATCAGCTATACCTTATTATGCCACTGAGAGTGCTATCAGCTATACCTTATTATGCCGCTGAGAGTGCTATCAGCTATACCTTATTATGCCGCTGAGAGTGCTATCAGCTATACCTTATTATGCCGCTGAGAGTGCTATCAGCTATACCTTATTATGCCGCTGAGAGTGCTATCAGCTATACCTTATTATGCCGCTGAGAGTGCTATCAGCTATACCTTATTATGCCGCTGAGAGTGCTATCAGCTATACCTTATTATGCCGCTGAGAGTGCTATCAGCTATACCTTATTATGCCGCTGAGAGTGCTATCAGCTATACCTTATTATGCCACTGAGAGTGCTATCAGCTATACCTTATTATGCCACTGAGAGTGCTATCAGCTATACCTTATTATGCCGCTGAGAGTGCTATCAGCTATACCTTATTATGCCGCTGAGAGTGCTATCAGCTATACCTTATTATGCCGCTGAGAGTGCTATCAGCTATACCTTATTATGCCACTGAGAGTGCTATCAGCTATACCTTATTATGCCGCTGAGAGTGCTATCAGCTATACCTTATTATGCCACTGAGAGTGCTATCAGCTACACCTTATTATGCCACTGAGAGTGCTATCAGCTATACCTTATTATGCCACTGAGAGTGCTATCAGCTACACCTTATTATGCCACTGAGAGTGCTATCAGCTATACCTTATTATGCCGTTGAGAGTGCTATCAGCTATACCTTATTATGCCGTTGAGAGTGCTATCAGCTATACCTTATTATGCCGCTGAGAGTGCTATCAGCTATACCTTATTATGCCGTTGAGAGTGCTATCAGCTATACCTTATTATGCCGCTGAGAGTGCTATCAGCTATACCTTATTATGCCGCTGAGAGTGCTATCAGCTATACCTTATTATGCCGCTGAGAGTGCTATCAGCTATACCTTATTATGCCACTGAGAGTGCTATCAGCTATACCTTATTATGCCGCTGAGAGTGCTATCAGCTATACCTTATTATGCCGTTGAGAGTGCTATCAGCTATACCTTATTATGCCGCTGAGAGTGCTATCAGCTATACCTTATTATGCCGCTGAGAGTGCTATCAGCTATACCTTATTATGCCGCTGAGAGTGCTATCAGCTATACCTTATTATGCCGCTGAGAGTGCTATCAGCTATACCTTATTATGCCGCTGAGAGTGCTATCAGCTATACCTTATTATGCCGCTGAGAGTGCTATCAGCTATACCTTATTATGCCACTGAGAGTGCTATCAGCTATACCTTATTATGCCACTGAGAGTGCTATCAGCTATACCTTATTATGCCGTTGAGAGTGCTATCAGCTATACCTTATTATGCCGCTGAGAGTGCTATCAGCTATACCTTATTATGCCGCTGAGAGTGCTATCAGCTATACCTTATTATGCCGCTGAGAGTGCTATCAGCTATACCTTATTATGCCACTGAGAGTGCTATCAGCTATACCTTATTATGCCGCTGAGAGTGCTATCAGCTATACCTTATTATGCCACTGAGAGTGCTATCAGCTATACCTTATTATGCCGCTGAGAGTGCTATCAGCTATACCTTATTATGCCACTGAGAGTGCTATCAGCTATACCTTATTATGCCACTGAGAGTGCTATCAGCTATACCTTATTATGCCGTTGAGAGTGCTATCAGCTATACCTTATTATGCCGCTGAGAGTGCTATCAGCTATACCTTATTATGCCGCTGAGAGTGCTATCAGCTATACCTTATTATGCCGCTGAGAGTGCTATCAGCTATACCTTATTATGCCACTGAGAGTGCTATCAGCTATACCTTATTATGCCGCTGAGAGTGCTATCAGCTATACCTTATTATGCCACTGAGAGTGCTATCAGCTATACCTTATTATGCCACTGAGAGTGCTATCAGCTATACCTTATTATGCCACTGAGAGTGCTATCAGCTATACCTTATTATGCCACTGAGAGTGCTATCTGAGAGTGCTATCAGCTATACCTTATTATGCCGCTGAGAGTGCTATCAGCTATACCTTATTATGCCACTGAGAGTGCTATCAGCTATACCTTATTATGCCACTGAGAGTGCTATCAGCTATACCTTATTATGCCGCTGAGAGTGCTATCAGCTATACCTTATTATGCCACTGAGAGTGCTATCAGCTATACCTTATTATGCCACTGAGAGTGCTATCAGCTATACCTTATTATGCCACTGAGAGTGCTATCAGCTATACCTTATTATGCCGCTGAGAGTGCTATCAGCTATACCTTATTATGCCACTGAGAGTGCTATCAGCTATACCTTATTATGCCGCTGAGAGTGCTATCAGCTATACCTTATTATGCCGCTGAGAGTGCTATCAGCTATACCTTATTATGCCACTGAGAGTGCTATCAGCTATACCTTATTATGCCGCTGAGAGTGCTATCAGCTATACCTTATTATGCCACTGAGAGTGCTATCAGCTATACCTTATTATGCCACTGAGAGTGCTATCAGCTATACCTTATTATGCCACTGAGAGTGCTATCAGCTATACCTTATTATGCCACTGAGAGTGCTATCAGCTATACCTTATTATGCCACTGAGAGTGCTATCAGCTATACCTTATTATGCCGCTGAGAGTGCTATCAGCTATACCTTATTATGCCACTGAGAGTGCTATCAGCTACACCTTATTATGCCACTGAGAGTGCTATCAGCTATACCTTATTATGCCACTGAGAGTGCTATCAGCTATACCTTATTATGCCGTTGAGAGTGCTATCAGCTATACCTTATTATGCCACTGAGAGTGCTATCAGCTATACCTTATTATGCCGTTGAGAGTGCTGAGAGTGCTATCAGCTATACCTTATTATGCCACTGAGAGTGCTATCAGCTATACCTTATTATGCCGCTGAGAGTGCTATCAGCTATACCTTATTATGCCGTTGAGAGTGCTATCAGCTATACCTTATTATGCCGTTGAGAGTGCTATCAGCTATACCTTATTATGCCGCTGAGAGTGCTATCAGCTATACCTTATTATGCCGTTGAGAGTGCTATCAGCTATACCTTATTATGCCGCTGAGAGTGCTATCAGCTATACCTTATTATGCCGCTGAGAGTGCTATCAGCTATACCTTATTATGCCGTTGAGAGTGCTATCAGCTATACCTTATTATGCCGCTGAGAGTGCTATCAGCTATACCTTATTATGCCGCTGAGAGTGCTATCAGCTATACCTTATTATGCCGCTGAGAGTGCTATCAGCTATACCTTATTATGCCGCTGAGAGTGCTATCAGCTATACCTTATTATGCCACTGAGAGTGCTATCAGCTACACCTTATTATGCCACTGAGAGTGCTATCAGCTATACCTTATTATGCCGCTGAGAGTGCTATCAGCTATACCTTATTATGCCACTGAGAGTGCTATCAGCTATACCTTATTATGCCGTTGAGAGTGCTATCAGCTATACCTTATTATGCCACTGAGAGTGCTATCAGCTATACCTTATTATGCCGCTGAGAGTGCTATCAGCTATACCTTATTATGCCGTTGAGAGTGCTATCAGCTATACCTTATTATGCCGCTGAGAGTGCTATCAGCTATACCTTATTATGCCGCTGAGAGTGCTATCAGCTATACCTTATTATGCCGCTGAGAGTGCTATCAGCTATACCTTATTATGCCGCTGAGAGTGCTATCAGCTATACCTTATTATGCCGCTGAGAGTGCTATCAGCTATACCTTATTATGCCGCTGAGAGTGCTATCAGCTATACCTTATTATGCCGCTGAGAGTGCTATCAGCTATACCTTATTATGCCGCTGAGAGTGCTATCAGCTATACCTTATTATGCCGCTGAGAGTGCTATCAGCTATACCTTATTATGCCGCTGAGAGTGCTATCAGCTATACCTTATTATGCCGCTGAGAGTGCTATCAGCTATACCTTATTATGCCGCTGAGAGTGCTATCAGCTATACCTTATTATGCCACTGAGAGTGCTATCAGCTATACCTTATTATGCCACTGAGAGTGCTATCAGCTATACCTTATTATGCCACTGAGAGTGCTATCAGCTATACCTTATTATGCCACTGAGAGTGCTATCAGCTATACCTTATTATGCCGCTGAGAGTGCTATCAGCTATACCTTATTATGCCGCTGAGAGTGCTATCAGCTATACCTTATTATGCCGCTGAGAGTGCTATCAGCTATACCTTATTATGCCGCTGAGAGTGCTATCAGCTATACCTTATTATGCCGCTGAGAGTGCTATCAGCTATACCTTATTATGCCGCTGAGAGTGCTATCAGCTATACCTTATTATGCCGCTGAGAGTGCTATCAGCTATACCTTATTATGCCGCTGAGAGTGCTATCAGCTATACCTTATTATGCCGCTGAGAGTGCTATCAGCTATACCTTATTATGCCGCTGAGAGTGCTATCAGCTATACCTTATTATGCCGCTGAGAGTGCTATCAGCTATACCTTATTATGCCGCTGAGAGTGCTATCAGCTATACCTTATTATGCCACTGAGAGTGCTATCAGCTATACCTTATTATGCCGCTGAGAGTGCTATCAGCTATACCTTATTATGCCGCTGAGAGTGCTATCAGCTATACCTTATTATGCCGCTGAGAGTGCTATCAGCTATACCTTATTATGCCGCTGAGAGTGCTATCAGCTATACCTTATTATGCCGCTGAGAGTGCTATCAGCTATACCTTATTATGCCACTGAGAGTGCTATCAGCTATACCTTATTATGCCACTGAGAGTGCTATCAGCTATACCTTATTATGCCGCTGAGAGTGCTATCAGCTATACCTTATTATGCCGCTGAGAGTGCTATCAGCTATACCTTATTATGCCGCTGAGAGTGCTATCAACTATACCTTATTATGCCGCTGAGAGTGCTGTTAATTATACCTTATTATGCCGCCGAGAGTGCTGTTAATTATACGTTATTATGCCACTGAGAGTGCTATCAGCTATACCTTATTATGCCGCTGAGAGTGCTATCAACTATACCTTATTATGCCGCTGAGAGTGCTGTTAATTATACCTTATTATGCCACTGAGAGTGCTGTTAATTATACGTTATTATGCTACTGAGAGTGCTGTTAATTATACCTTATTATGCCACTGAGAGTGCTGTTAATTATACCTTATTATGCCACTGAGAGTGCTGTTAATTATACGTTATTATGCCACTGAGAGTGCTGTTAATTATACCTTATTATGCCACTGAGAGTGCTGTTAATTATACCTTATTATGCCACTGAGAGTGCTGTTAATTATACCTTATTATGCCACTGAGAGTGCTGTTAATTATACCTTATTATGCCACTGAGAGTGCTGTTAATTATACCTTATTATGCCACTGAGAGTGCTGTTAATTATACGTTATTATGCCACTGAGAGTGCTGTTAATTATACGTTATTATGCCACTGAGAGTGCTGTTAATTATACGTTATTATGCCACTGAGAGTGCTGTTAATTATACCTTATTATGCCACTGAGAGTGCTGTTAATTATACGTTATTATGCCACTGAGAGTGCTGTTAATTATACCTTATTATGCCACTGAGAGTGCTGTTAATTATACGTTATTATGCCACTGAGAGTGCTGTTAATTATACGTTATTATGCCACTGAGAGTGCTGTTAATTATACCTTATTATGCTACTGAGAGTGCTGTTAATTATACGTTATTATGCCACTGAGAGTGCTGTTAATTATACGTTATTATGCCACTGAGAGTGCTGTTAATTATACGTTATTATGCCACTGAGAGTGCTGTTAATTATACGTTATTATGCCACTGAGAGTGCTGTTAATTATACGTTATTATGCCACTGAGAGTGCTGTTAATTATACCTTATTATGCCACTGAGAGTGCTGTTAATTATACCTTATTATGCCACTGAGAGTGCTGTTAATTATACGTTATTATGCCACTGAGAGTGCTGTTAATTATACGTTATTATGCCACTGAGAGTGCTGTTAATTATACGTTATTATGCCACTGAGAGTGCTGTTAATTATACCTTATTATGCCACTGAGAGTGCTGTTAATTATACGTTATTATGCCACTGAGAGTGCTGTTAATTATACGTTATTATGCCACTGAGAGTGCTGTTAATTATACGTTATTATGCCACTGAGAGTGCTGTTAATTATACGTTATTATGCCACTGAGAGTGCTGTTAATTATACGTTATTATGCCACTGAGAGTGCTGTTAATTATACGTTATTATGCCACTGAGAGTGCTGTTAATTATACGTTATTATGCCACTGAGAGTGCTGTTAATTATACGTTATTATGCCACTGAGAGTGCTGTTAATTATACGTTATTATGCCACTGAGAGTGCTGTTAATTATACGTTATTATGCCACTGAGAGTGCTGTTAATTATACGTTATTATGCCACTGAGAGTGCTGTTAATTATACGTTATTATGCCACTGAGAGTGCTGTTAATTATACGTTATTATGCCACTGAGAGTGCTGTTAATTATACGTTATTATGCCACTGAGAGTGCTGTTAATTATACGTTATTATGCCACTGAGAGTGCTGTTAATTATACGTTATTATGCCACTGAGAGTGCTGTTAATTATACGTTATTATGCCGTTACCACTGAGAGTGCTGTTAATTATACGTTATTATGCCACTGAGAGTGCTGTTAATTATACGTTATTATGCCACTGAGAGTGCTGTTAATTATACGTTATTATGCCACTGAGAGTGCTGTTAATTATACGTTATTATGCCACTGAGAGTGCTGTTAATTATACGTTATTATGCCACTGAGAGTGCTGTTAATTATACGTTATTATGCCACTGAGAGTGCTGTTAATTATACGTTATTATGCCACTGAGAGTGCTGTTAATTATACCTTATTATGCCACTGAGAGTGCTGTTAATTATACGTTATTATGCCACTGAGAGTGCTGTTAATTATACGTTATTATGCCACTGAGAGTGCTAAAAGTTAACTCACAAGCCTCTTGTTTATTTAGTTTATTCTAGTGTGTATTCATCAGTGGTTATTATGGATTATCTTATCAAACTCCTCTACATAGTGCAGTGTTTTATTAATTCAGATGGAAAAATACATTCAATATTGAATATCATGTGAAAGGCATTCATAGTACGTGTTCATAAATTTTGGATTAATTTTCCACTTGTATTTGCAAAAAAAAAAAAAAAAAAAAAATCGGCCAAGAGAGCCTACTGAATATTACTTAACTTACACCTATGGGGAGACGTATTTCGTTATATGCAGAAGTGTTTGGCTGTGTTCTTAATTATTTTGTTATGTGCCGATGTATCTTGTTTTTCTCTGATCTTTTTAGTCTTCTCTTTATCTGTGTCTCCATAGTGACTGATCCCTCAGCACTCCCTGCACTCTCTAGTCTATCCCACAACCTCAGTAACTACCTACTCAGCACTCCCTGCACTCTCTAGTCTATCCCACAACCTCAGTAACTACCTACTCAGCACTCCCTGCACTCTCTAGTCTATCCCACAACCTCAGTAACTACCTACTCAGCACTCCCTGCACTCTCTAGTCTATCCCACAACCTCAGTAACTACCTACTCAGCACTCCCTGCACTCTCTAGTCTATCCCACAACCTCAGTAACTACCTACTCAGCACTCCCTGCACTCTCTAGTCTATCCCACAACCTCAGTAACTACCTACTCAGCACTCCCTGCACTCTCTAGTCTATCCCACAACCTCAGTAACTACCTACTCAGCACTCCCTGCACTCTCTAGTCTATCCCACAACCTCAGTAACTACCTACTCAGCACTCCCTGCACTCTCTAGTCTATCCCACAACCTCAGTAACTACCTACTCAGCACTCCCTGCACTCTCTAGTCTATCCCACAACCTCAGTAACTACCTACTCAGCACTCCCTGCACTCTCTAGTCTATCCCACAACCTCAGTAACTACCTACTCAGTACTCCCTGCACTCTCTAGTCTATCCCACAACCTCAGTAACTACCTACTCAGCACTCCCTGCACTCTCTAGTCTATCCCACAACCTCAGTAACTACCTACTCAGCACTCCCTGCACTCTCTAGTCTATCCCACAACCTCAGTAACTACCTACTCAGCACTCCCTGCACTCTCTAGTCTATCCCACAACCTCAGTAACTACCTACTCAGTACTCCCTGCACTCTCTAGTCTATCCCACAACCTCAGTAACTACCTACTCAGCACTCCCTGCACTCTCTAGTCTATCCCACAACCTCAGTAACTACCTACTCAGCACTCCCTGCACTCTCTAGTCTATCCCACAACCTCAGTAACTACCTACTCAGCACTCCCTGCACTCTCTAGTCTATCCCACAACCTCAGTAACTACCTACTCAGCACTCCCTGCACTCTCTAGTCTATCCCACAACCTCAGTAACTACCTACTCAGCACTCCCTGCACTCTCTAGTCTATCCCACAACCTCAGTAACTACCTACTCAGCACTCCCTGCACTCTCAGTACTCCCTGCACTCTCTAGTCTATCCCACAACCTCAGTAACTACCTACTCAGAACTCCCTGCACTCTCTAGTCTATCCCACAACCTCAGTAACTACCTACTCAGCACTCCCTGCACTCTCTAGTCTATCCCACAACCTCAGTAACTACCTACTCAGTACTCCCTGCACTCTCTAGTCTATCCCACAACCTCAGTAACTACCTACTCAGTACTCCCTGCACTCTCTAGTCTATCCCACAACCTCAGTAACTACCTACTCAGTACTCCCTGCACTCTCTAGTCTATCCCACAACCTCAGTAACTACCTACTCAGCACTCCCTGCACTCTCTAGTCTATCCCACAACCTCAGTAACTACCTACTCAGCACTCCCTGCACTCTCTAGTCTATCCCACAACCTCAGTAACTACCTACTCAGCACTCCCTGCACTCTCTAGTCTATCCCACAACCTCAGTAACTACCTACTCAGTACTCCCTGCACTCTCTAGTCTATCCCACAACCTCAGTAACTACCTACTCAGCACTCCCTGCACTCTCTAGTCTATCCCACAACCTCAGTAACTACCTACTCAGTACTCCCTGCACTCTCTAGTCTATCCCACAACCTCAGTAACTACCTACTCAGTACTCCCTGCACTCTCTAGTCTATCCCACAACCTCAGTAACTACCTACTCAGGACTCCCTGCACTCTCTAGTCTATCCCACAACCTCAGTAACTACCTACTCAGTACTCCCTGCACTCTCTAGTCTATCCCACAACCTCAGTAACTACCTACTCAGTACTCCCTGCACTCTCTAGTCTATCCCACAACCTCAGTAACTACCTACTCAGCACTCCCTGCACTCTCTAGTCTATCCCACAACCTCAGTAACTACCTACTCAGTACTCCCTGCACTCTCTAGTCTATCCCACAACCTCAGTAACTACCTACTCAGCACTCCCTGCACTCTCTAGTCTATCCCACAACCTCAGTAACTACCTACTCAGCACTCCCTGCACTCTCTAGTCTATCCCACAACCTCAGTAACTACCTACTCAGTACTCCCTGCACTCTCTAGTCTATCCCACAACCTCAGTAACTACCTACTCAGCACTCCCTGCACTCTCTAGTCTATCCCACAACCTCAGTAACTACCTACTCAGTACTCCCTGCACTCTCTAGTCTATCCCACAACCTCAGTAACTACCTACTCAGCACTCCCTGCACTCTCTAGTCTATCCCACAACCTCAGTAACTACCTACTCAGCACTCCCTGCACTCTCTAGTCTATCCCACAACCTCAGTAACTACCTACTCAGCACTCCCTGCACTCTCTAGTCTATCCCACAACCTCAGTAACTACCTACTCAGCACTCCCTGCACTCTCTAGTCTATCCCACAACCTCAGTAACTACCTACTCAGCACTCCCTGCACTCTCTAGTCTATCCCACAACCTCAGTAACTACCTACTCAGCACTCCCTGCACTCTCTAGTCTATCCCACAACCTCAGTAACTACCTACTCAGCACTCCCTGCACTCTCTAGTCTATCTCAGTAACTACCTACTCAGCACTCCCTGCACTCTCTAGTCTATCCCACAACCTCAGTAACTACCTACTCAGCACTCCCTGCACTCTCTCTAGTCTATACCCACTCCCTGCAACCTCAGTAACTACCTACTCAGCACTCCCTGCACTCTCTAGTCTATCCCACAACCTCAGTAACTACCTACTCAGCACTCCCTGCACTCTCTAGTCTATCCCACAACCTCAGTAACTACCTACTCAGCACTCCCTGCACGCTCTAGTCTATCCCACAACCTCAGTAACTACCTACTCAGCACTCCCTGCACTCTCTAGTCTATCCCACAACCTCAGTAACTACCTACTCAGCACTCCCTGCACTCTCTAGTCTATCCCACAACCTCAGTAACTACCTACTCAGCACTCCCTGCACTCTCTAGTCTATCCCACAACCTCAGTAACTACCTACTCAGCACTCCCTGCACTCTCTAGTCTATCCCACAACCTCAGTAACTACCTACTCAGCACTCCCTGCACTCTCTAGTCTATCCCACAACCTCAGTAACTACCTACTCAGCACTCCCTGCACTCTCTAGTCTATCCCACAACCTCAGTAACTACCTACTCAGCACTCCCTGCACTCTCTAGTCTATCCCACAACCTCAGTAACTACCTACTCAGCACTCCCTGCACTCTCTAGTCTATCCCACAACCTCAGTAACTACCTACTCAGCACTCCCTGCACTCTCTAGTCTATCCCACAACCTCAGTAACTACCTACTCAGCACTCCCTGCACTCTCTAGTCTATCCCACAACCTCAGTAACTACCTACTCAGCACTCCCTGCACTCTCTAGTCTATCCCACAACCTCAGTAACTACCTACTCAGCACTCCCTGCACTCTCTAGTCTATCCCACAACCTCAGTAACTACCTACTCAGCACTCCCTGCACTCTCTAGTCTATCCCACAACCTCAGTAACTACCTACTCAGCACTCCCTGCACTCTCTAGTCTATCCCACAACCTCAGTAACTACCTACTCAGCACTCCCTGCACTCTCTAGTCTATCCCACAACCTCAGTAACTACCTACTCAGCACTCCCTGCACTCTCTAGTCTATCCCACAACCTCAGTAACTACCTACTCAGCACTCCCTGCACTCTCTAGTCTATCCCACAACCTCAGTAACTACCTACTCAGCACTCCCTGCACTCTCTAGTCTATCCCACAACCTCAGTAACTACCTACTCAGCACTCCCTGCACTCTCTAGTCTATCCCACAACCTCAGTAACTACCTACTCAGCACTCCCTGCACTCTCTAGTCTATCCCACAACCTCAGTAACTACCTACTCAGCACTCCCTGCACTCTCTAGTCTATCCCACAACCTCAGTAACTACCTACTCAGCACTCCCTGCACTCTCTAGTCTATCCCACAACCTCAGTAACTACCTACTCAGCACTCCCTGCACTCTCTAGTCTATCCCACAACCTCAGTAACTACCTACTCAGCACTCCCTGCACTCTCTAGTCTATCCCACAACCTCAGTAACTACCTACTCAGCACTCCCTGCACTCTCTAGTCTATCCCACAACCTCAGTAACTACCTACTCAGCACTCCCTGCACTCTCTAGTCTATCCCACAACCTCAGTAACTACCTACTCAGCACTCCCTGCACTCTCTAGTCTATCCCACAACCTCAGTAACTACCTACTCAGCACTCCCTGCACTCTCTAGTCTATCCCACAACCTCAGTAACTACCTACTCAGCACTCCCTGCACTCTCTAGTCTATCCCACAACCTCAGTAACTACCTACTCAGCACTCCCTGCACTCTCTAGTCTATCCCACAACCTCAGTAACTACCTACTCAGCACTCCCTGCACTCTCTAGTCTATCCCACAACCTCAGTAACTACCTACTCAGCACTCCCTGCACTCTCTAGTCTATCCCACAACCTCAGTAACTACCTACTCAGCACTCCCTGCACTCTCTAGTCTATCCCACAACCTCAGTAACTACCTACTCAGCACTCCCTGCACTCTCTAGTCTATCCCACAACCTCAGTAACTACCTACTCAGCACTCCCTGCACTCTCTAGTCTATCCCACAACCTCAGTAACTACCTACTCAGCACTCCCTGCACTCTCTAGTCTATCCCACAACCTCAGTAACTACCTACTCAGCACTCCCTGCACTCTCTAGTCTATCCCACAACCTCAGTAACTACCTACTCAGCACTCCCTGCACTCTCTAGTCTATCCCACAACCTCAGTAACTACCTACTCAGCACTCCCTGCACTCTCTAGTCTATCCCACAACCTCAGTAACTACCTACTCAGCACTCCCTGCACTCTCTAGTCTATCCCACAACCTCAGTAACTACCTACTCAGCACTCCCTGCACTCTCTAGTCTATCCCACAACCTCAGTAACTACCTACTCAGCACTCCCTGCACTCTCTAGTCTATCCCACAACCTCAGTAACTACCTACTCAGCACTCCCTGCACTCTCTAGTCTATCCCACAACCTCAGTAACTACCTACTCAGCACTCCCTGCACTCTCTAGTCTATCCCACAACCTCAGTAACTACCTACTCAGCACTCCCTGCACTCTCTAGTCTATCCCACAACCTCAGTAACTACCTACTCAGCACTCCCTGCACTCTCTAGTCTATCCCACAACCTCAGTAACTACCTACTCAGCACTCCCTGCACTCTCTAGTCTATCCCACAACCTCAGTAACTACCTACTCAGCACTCCCTGCACTCTCTAGTCTATCCCACAACCTCAGTAACTACCTACTCAGCACTCCCTGCACTCTCTAGTCTATCCCACAACCTCAGTAACTACCTACTCAGCACTCCCTGCACTCTCTAGTCTATCCCACAACCTCAGTAACTACCTACTCAGCACTCCCTGCACTCTCTAGTCTATCCCACAACCTCAGTAACTACCTACTCAGCACTCCCTGCACTCTCTAGTCTATCCCACAACCTCAGTAACTACCTACTCAGCACTCCCTGCACTCTCTAGTCTATCCCACAACCTCAGTAACTACCTACTCAGCACTCCCTGCACTCTCTAGTCTATCCCACAACCTCAGTAACTACCTACTCAGCTCTCCCTGCACTCTCTAGTCTATCCCACAACCTCAGTAACTACCTACTCAGCACTCCCTGCACTCTCTAGTCTATCCCACAACCTCAGTAACTACCTACTCAGCACTCCCTGCACTCTCTAGTCTATCCCACAACCTCAGTAACTACCTACTCAGCACTCCCTGCACTCTCTAGTCTATCCCACAACCTCAGTAACTACCTACTCAGCACTCCCTGCACTCTCTGGTCTATCCCACAACCTCAGTAACTACCTACTCAGCACTCCCTGCACTCTCTAGTCTATCCCACAACCTCAGTAACTACCTACTCAGCACTCCCTGCACTCTCTAGTCTATCCCACAACCTCAGTAACTACCTACTCAGCACTCCCTGCACTCTCTAGTCTATCCCACAACCTCAGTAACTACCTACTCAGCACTCCCTGCACTCTCTAGTCTATCCCACAACCTCAGTAACTACCTACTCAGCACTCCCTGCACTCTCTAGTCTATCCCACAACCTCAGTAACTACCTACTCAGCACTCCCTGCACTCTCTAGTCTATCCCACAACCTCAGTAACTACCTACTCAGCACTCCCTGCACTCTCTAGTCTATCCCACAACCTCAGTAACTACCTACTCAGCACTCCCTGCACTCTCTAGTCTATCCCACAACCTCAGTAACTACCTACTCAGCACTCCCTGCACTCTCTAATCTATCCCACAACCTCAGTAACTACCTACTCAGCACTCCCTGCACTCTCTAGTCTATCCCACAACCTCAGTAACTACCTACTCAGTACTCCCTGCACTCTCTAGTCTATCCCACAACCTCAGTAACTACCTACTCAGCACTCCCTGCACTCTCTAGTCTATCCCACAACCTCAGTAACTACGTACTCAGCACTCCCTGCACTCTCTAGTCTATCCCCCAACCTCAGTAACTACCTACTCAGCACTCCCTGCACTCTCTAGTCTATCCCACAACCTCAGTAACTACCTACTCAGCACTCCCTGCACTCTCTAGTCTATCCCACAACCTCAGTAACTACCTACTCAGCACTCCCTGCACTCTCTAGTCTATCCCACAACCTCAGTAACTACCTACTCAGCACTCCCTGCACGCTCTATCCCCATCCTCAGTAACTACCCACGCAGCACTCCCCGCACGTTCTTGTCTATCCCCCATTCTCAGTAACTACCCACTCAGCACTCCTCACACGCTCTTTTCTATCCACCAACCTCAGTAACTACCCACTCAGTACTCCCCACACTTGTCTATCCTCCATCTCCAGTAACTAGCACTCAGCACTCCCCTCACACTCTTGTGTCGTGGGGGTTCGTGAGGAGATATTGGAGTAAGGAATACACACTTTGGATTGTCTTGGAGGCGTATAATTAAGAGAGTCTGGAGAATCCCAGAAGCTTTGCCGTCGAGCCTAAGCCTACCGATGAGCTGATAGGGAGGCCTGTGGCCTACAGCTCACACATGATGGATTTTGTGAAGTAATAGTGAGCAGTAGGCCACAGGCCTCCCTCTCAGTTCATCACTAGGCTTAGACTCGACAACAGGGCTTCTGGGCTTCTTCTCCAGACTCTCTAAAATATATGCCTCCAAGACCATCCAAGTGTGTATTCCTTACTCCAATATCTCCATAAGAACCCCCCCGACTAATGTTGGTGTTCCGTGCGCACTGGCTGGCACTCCACACCAAGAATTCACGTGATACTAAGCCTGGGTGGCTTAAGAAGCCGCAATTGTACCACAAGGATGGTGATTATTACTGACCAGCATTTTGCTGGTAGCACAGAGCGGTACAGCACTTGGAGACAAAAACTTCAAAGAGGATCTTGCTTGGCTTACTTCTCTCTCAGCTGGGTTGTTAAGCTGCCCAAAGCCCCCGACACTGGCTAGGCTGAGATGGCTTGAATGCTTGTAACTATGCACACAGCAGTAAGGAAGCAGGCTGGGTGACTTGCTTAATCAGGCTGGGTGGCTTAGGCCCTCCCCTACAGACTGGGTTAATTTGCAAAACCCGGATCAACTCCTAGTAGGTTAACAAATAAGGCACGAATCAACTAACCAAGAAGCTCTGTAGACAAGGCTGGAGGATGTTTGCTTGGTTGTAGGTTGCTTCCATGCGGTCACGCACAACATCCGACTGGCTTGGAAGAAATAATCTCCGTATATCTGCATTAACGTCAAAATCACGCCCACGCCGCTGTCACCATTTGTCGTGGGGGTTCGTGAGGAGATAGAGTAAGGAATACACACATTGGATTGTCTTGGAGACGTATAATTAAAAAGAGTCTGGAGGAGAAGTCCAGAAGCCTTGCTGTCGAATCTAAGCCTAGGGATGAACTGACAAGGAGGCCTGTGGGCCTACTGCTCACACATGATGGGTTTCGTGACGTCATAGCTAGCAAGGGAGCCTGTCAATGAAGTAGCTGGGATTATCTAAGTACACTACACAAGTACACAGTTACACTACTGACACCTGTCTATACTCCATCCTCAGTGATTAACTCATCAGCACTCTCCATACTCTCCCTCTTTACCCCTCATCCTGATTAATTAGACACTTGTGTAACATCTGGGTATCTACGCTGTAGACGTTTCACCATCCAGTGACTTTATCAATACAATACATGGACATAATCTGAAGTCTAAAAATATATACAGAAGATGAGGTAATTAGTCCCTCAGCCTAGAAGCAGTTGATGAGCACCGTATTCTTGAAGAATCTGAAACACAGGCAGGAAAACTGGCCCTTGTATGCTGGAGTCAGATGAGCAAACGAAGGCATTTTCACTGGTAGGTCGAATTCCCCAGTGGAAGTAGATCTTGCCCAAGAGTTGAGCCAGGAGTAGACAAGTAGATTATGTCTATGTATTTTATTGATAAAGCCACTGGAGGGCGACACGTCTACAGTGTGAAGATACATAGATGTTGCACGTGTGTCTAATTCATCTTGTCGGCATTGTATACCATTGATATACATACCTCATCCTCGCGGAAATCAGCTCTTACCTTTCTCATTCTTCCCTCTTCCATACCTTTCATTCATTCTCCACTCCCATGCACTTTCCACACGTACTACCTCCCTCCCACCCGTTCTTCTTTCTCCTACACCCTCTCCCACATTCCATCCTACTCCATCAGCTCCCACACTCAGTCTCCACCCACACCTCTCTCCCAACTCATATCTGACAACCTGTTTCCACCTTTACATCTCATCCTTCCCTTCTTTCCCAAGACGTCACCTGCCTGGCCTCCGTCAGTGCGGAAAATATACGTTAATACAGTTATTAATGTTAGCTGTAGCGTAGCAATGAGTTCGGGAAATGACGTCACAGTGGCATCTAATTAAGGAGGAGATTGAGGGGACTGAGTCAGACTATTATGCCATTTACGATGCCAATGTGTTGTTGATGCTGCTGCTAGACTACCACAGTAACTTACTGACTGGTTGGCTAGTTTTCTGCCTTGCTAACTGGTTGGATGGTTGACTGACTGACAGGCATTTGGGGGTAGCTTTACCCAAGAGTAGCTTCACCTGGGATAGCTTTCTGGTAAGCAGTAAGCAAAATAGCTTCCCAGCAATCAAACCAGCTACCTAGTTAGATGACTCGCTAGGAATCTAGTTTACCATAGATGACTCGCTAAGAATCTAGTTTACCATAGATGACTCGCTAAGAATCTAGTTTACTGTAGATGGCTCGCTAGGAATCTAGTTTACCCACTAGCCAGCCAAGGACTGCTCCAGCTGTGTAAAAGAGGGATGGTGCCAGGGAAATGAACTCTTCTCCCAATGGACAGGCCATCAGTTATGGTAATGTAATTCATTAATAGCTATACCATGTGGACAAGTCGTCACCCATTGTGCGAGTCATTACTATAGTGTCACTTTGTGGACAGGTCATCATCCACGGTACGAATCATTACTACAACTATATCGTGTATACAGATCGTCACCCTGAGTGTAAGATTGCCGTAGCTACACCGTGTGCTACTTCACCCTCTGCCACTGATGCACTTAATTCAGGGAAAGGTGCGTTGATGCCCAGTATTGGGATCATTTTCCGAGGAATTGGAACTACCTTCCACTTCTCCGGATCAAACGAGGACGCCTTGTGCGTCCCCAGTTTTCTCCACGCACCACGTGATGGTAGACTGCTAGCAGTCATCCAGACTGATACTACCATCTAGTAATAAAAGTGTCAAACGGAAGCTTATTAAATATTCTGCACTCTGGCAGGCTTGCTGATGTTTCCTTTATCTTATAAACATTTAACATGGCATGTCAGTCTTAGACACATAAGTTTGCATTTTCTTATGCTTAGTTTTACTGTCCTGTATTTCTTAAATGTTTTTCTAGTAATATTTCCTTCATTTGTTTATAGGAGGCCTAGTCGACGATCGGGCGCAAGGACGATGATCTATGGAACCGTAACTGATGATACTGTGGGTGAAAATTATGAATAATAGTGTGTTGGCTGGAGGTATCGTTTTTTATGGGGTGCATGACAGGTCCACCATCGTGCCGGCATGCCTAACATGGCCACTCGGATTTCGTATTACCATAGTGCTTGACGGTGACATGTGGAGTGCCTTACAGTGCCTGTGCCACCAAAATAAAAGAGGCCTTGTGCGTATTTCTTCTCGAAGGGGAGGTGATTAAGACTTGGGTATCGCTTGCTTGTTTTATATTTGGTGAATTAGTCAGTACCTGCCCTCACTCCCGCCACTACCTACCTACCTCTTCCTGTCAGTATCCCCGACCTCAGTTTTCTGTATACTTGCTTCTCCATCTAATAATCGCTAGGCAACCATGGTGAAACTCACTACACACATCAAGAGACATATCACAGTGTATTAAGTAGCAGAATTAATTGAGAAAGTTCTACACTATATCATAGACGCTGCAGGATTAACAAACTTATATATAGAACTAGTGGAATGTGAGAGGAAAACTTGTATGACACCTCACAAATAACAGGGTCGCGAGGAAACTTTAGTCACATAGTGGTTCAAGATTATATCCACCGAGAGATGTATGTCTGTTATTGTATACGCTGAGCATTAACTTTCTTCCTATTTTAGGGGTTAATGTATTCTTGACTTGTGGTGGGTAGGTTACATTGAGCCTTAATGACCCTCATTTAGTCGATAGGTTGTAAATAAGACAATTTACAAATCGTTTCGGTACTTCCTGGGCTATTATCAGGACGTAACAAAACGTCGTCTAAAGTGAATAATTTGAAAATTGATCCAACCGCGATATTGCTATTTTTATTATTCATATAAAACACATGTGAACGCCCCACTTGTCATAAGTTTACAATTTTTAGTTATTTTGTCTATCATCTTTGGGTTAAATAAATTAACGTAAAGTACGAGTCACACAGAGAACAACAGCCCCGGGTTGTCACCCAACTATCAGGACCAATAACACCGTCCCCATCCCTTCGTTCCCCCCCCACACACACACATATATGCGGAGACATATAACTAATATACATTTACCAAAAAACGCAAGTAATATTCACATACAGACACAAGGAAGGTACATGGAAACGCAGTTTATGCCATGACATGTACTACCAGAAGAACTTCGTCATCAGTACGCCTCCAAATTGGCGTTCGATCAAAAATACAACGGAAGTTTAGCATTTGTTATTCTCGATTTGAATAGGTTAGGTTGGGTTAGATAAACGTATTTTATTTACGTACATTTACGTATAATTATCCGAGAGTAAAACATTTAACAGGGGGCGAAGGTATTAGATCGTACTACTTGAGAGCGTGTGTGTTTTCCCCCTGAACGTTGTGGTTTGACGTAAATGGTGTCAGATATGGGAAAGCTAAAGTGTTTGCAGAGAAATTCTCTAGTGTGTCCTGATAAAATTCAGTACTTGAGATGAACTTCGTCAGATTTAAGAGTGTGTCCGTGAACTCTTATCACTACCAAAAAGGCAAATTTAGACCTACCCAGGGGAAAATCAATCCAGACTTTTTTCTATTTAAGAATGACCAGTATTTAAGATTCAAATAAGTTACGGGTACATAAAAATATGTATTATGTTAATTTAACTTGCATCCTAGAGTTATTTCATGGAAATAAATTTTTAGTAAAATGAGCACGTAAAAATTTTGACAGCCTAAAATCAGGGAAGGTTTCCTTTGAGGAAAACACCCCAGCACTAAAAGTTTGAAGCCGATCAGAAGCAGCATTCTTCAGTTATTCCACAATATCCAACAAAATTTTCATCTGTACAACTTAAATCCAAAGAAGTTTAATGTCTCAAAATATGACATTCAGAATTTTTTTTTTCTTTTGGGAAAAATGCTAGAACCGTATGGTCCATATAGCGCCTGGGGAACCCAAGATTTTCATAATCGATCCAAGAAAAGGAAGGAAAGTCCAGTTCCTTGGATCAAGAGCCCCTACCAACATCAAGGTACATTCTTTTGAGAAGGTATATCCCAGTTACTTAATGCAAAATAAAAGTGGCAAAGTGGCATCCCAGACACTCTTAACAGTACCAGTCTTCTAAGTAACTTAGACCGGTGTTGGAATTTTGAAGGTGGGTAGTAGTGGCTTTCTAAAGTTATCACATGGGAACCAATTTTGAAGGTGGGCAGTAGTGGCTTTCTAAAGTTATCACATGGGAACCAATTTTGAAGGTGGGTAGTAGTGGCTTTCTAAAGTTATCACATGGGAACCAATTTTGAAGGTGGGTAGTAGTGGCTTTCTAAAGTTATCACATGGGAACCAATTTTGAAGGTGGGCAGTAGTGGCTTTCTAAAGTTATCACATGGGAACCAATTTTGAAGGTGGGTAGTAGTGGCTTTCTAAAGTTATCACATGGGAACCAATTTTGAAGGTGGGCAGTAGTGGCTTTCTAAAGTTATCACATGGGAACCAATTTTGAAGGTGGGCAGTAGTGGCTTTCTAAAGTTATCACATGGGAACCAATTTTGAAGGTGGGCAGTAGTGGCTTTCTAAAGTTATCACATGGGTACCAATTTTGAAGGTGGGCAGTAGTGGCTTTCTAAAGTTATCACATGGGAACCAATTTTGAAGGTGGGCAGTAGTGGCTTTCTAAATTTATCACATGGGAACCAATTTTGAAGGTAGGCAGTAGTGGCTTTCTAAAGTTATCACATGGGAACCAATTTTGAAGGTGGGCAGTAGTGGCTTTCTAAAGTTATCACATGGGAACCAATTTTGAAGGTGGGCAGTAGTGGCTTTCTAAAGTTATCACATGGGAACCAATTTTGAAGGTGGGCAGTAGTGGCTTTCTAAAGTTATCACATGGGAACCAATTTTGAAGGTGGGCAGTAGTGGCTTTCTAAAGTTATCACATGGGAACGAATTTTGAAGGTGGGCAGTAGTGGCTTTCTAAAGTTATCACATGGGAACCAATTTTGAAGGTGGGCAGTAGTGGCTTTCTAAAGTTATCACATGGGAACCAATTTTGAAGGTGGGCAGTAGTGGCTTTCTAAAGTTATCACATGGGAACCAATTTTGAAGGTGGGCAGTAGTGGCTTTCTAAAGTTATCACATGGGAACCAATTTTGAAGGTGGGCAGTAGTGGCTTTCTAAAGTTATCACATGGGAACCAATTTTGAAGGTGGGCAGTAGTGGCTTTCTAAAGTTATCACATGGGAACCAATTTTGAAGGTGGGCAGTAGTGGCTTTCTAAAGTTATCACATGGGAACCAATTTTGAAGGTGGGCAGTAGTGGCTTTCTAAAGTTATCACATGGGAACCAATTTTGAAGGTGGGCAGTAGTGGCTTTCTAAAGTTATCACATGGGAACCAATTTTGAAGGTGGGCAGTAGTGGCTTTCTAAAGTTATCACATGGGAACCAATTTTGAAGGTGGGCAGTAGTGGCTTTCTAAAGTTATCACATGGGAACCAATTTTGAAGGTGGGCAGTAGTGGCTTTCTAAAGTTATCACATGGGAACCAATTTTGAAGGTGGGCAGTAGTGGCTTTCTAAAGTTATCACATGGGAACCAATTTTGAAGGTGGGCAGTAGTGGCTTTCTAAAGTTATCACATGGGAACCAATTTTGAAGGTGGGCAGTAGTGGCTTTCTAAAGTTATCACATGGGAACCAATTTTGAAGGTGGGCAGTAGTGGCTTTCTAAAGTTATCACATGGGAACCAATTTTGAAGGTGGGTAGTAGTGGCTTTCTAAAGTTATCACATGGGAACCAATTTTGAAGGTGGGCAGTAGTGGCTTTCTAAAGTTATCACATGGGAACCAATTTTGAAGGTGGGCAGTAGTGGCTTTCTAAAGTTATCACATGGGAACCAATTTTGAAGGTGGGCAGTAGTGGCTTTCTAAAGTTATCACATGGGAACCAATTTTGAAGGTGGGCAGTAGTGGCTTTCTAAAGTTATCACATGGGAACCAATTTTGAAGGTGGGCAGTAGTGGCTTTCTAAAGTTATCACATGGGAACCAATTTTGAAGGTGGGCAGTAGTGGCTTTCTAAAGTTATCACATGGGAACCAATTTTGAAGGTGGGCAGTAGTGGCTTTCTAAGTTATCACATGGGAACCAATTTTGAAGGTGGGCAGTAGTGGCTTTCTAAAGTTATCACATGGGAACCAATTTTGAAGGTGGGCAGTAGTGGCTTTCTAAAGTTATCACATGGGAACCAATTTTGAAGGTGGGCAGTAGTGGCTTTCTAAAGTTATCACATGGGAACCAATTTTGAAGGTGGGCAGTAGTGGCTTTCTAAAGTTATCACATGGGAACCAATTTTGAAGGTGGGCAGTAGTGGCTTTCTAAAGTTATAACATGGGAACCAGTAGTGGCTTTCTAAAGTTATCACATGGGAACCAATTTTGAAGGTGGGCAGTAGTGGCTTTCTAAAGTTATCACATGGGAACCAATTTTGAAGGTGGGCAGTAGTGGCTTTCTAAAGTTATCACATGGGAACCAATTTTGAAGGTGGGCAGTAGTGGCTTTCTAAAGTTATCACATGGGAACCAATTTTGAAGGTGGGCAGTAGTGGCTTTCTAAAGTTATCACATGGGAACCAATTTTGAAGGTGGGCAGTAGTGGCTTTCTAAAGTTATCACATGGGAACCAATTTTGAAGGTGGGCAGTAGTGGCTTTCTAAAGTTATCACATGGGAACCAATTTTGAAGGTGGGCAGTAGTGGCTTTCTAAAGTTATCACATGGGAACCAATTTTGAAGGTGGGCAGTAGTGGCTTTCTAAAGTTATCACATGGGAACCAATTTTGAAGGTGGGCAGTAGTGGCTTTCTAAAGTTATCACATGGGAACCAATTTTGAAGGTGGGCAGTAGTGGCTTTCTAAAGTTATCACATGGGAACCAATTTTGAAGGTGGGCAGTAGTGGCTTTCTAAAGTTATCACATGGGAACCAATTTTGAAGGTGGGCAGTAGTGGCTTTCTAAAGTTATCACATGGGAACCAATTTTGAAGGTGGGCAGTAGTGGCTTTCTAAAGTTATCACATGGGAACCAATTTTGAAGGTGGGCAGTAGTGGCTTTCTAAAGTTATCACATGGGAACCAATTTTGAAGGTGGGCAGTAGTGGCTTTCTAAAGTTATCACATGGGAACCAATTTTGAAGGTGGGCAGTAGTGGCTTTCTAAAGTTATCACATGGGAACCAATTTTGAAGGTGGGCAGTAGTCACATGGGAACCAATTTTGAAGGTGGGCAGTAGTGGCTTTCTAAAGTTATCACATGGGAACCAATTTTGAAGGTGGGCAGTAGTGGCTTTCTAAAGTTATCACATGGGAACCAATTTTGAAGGTGGGCAGTAGTGGCTTTCTAAAGTTATCACATGGGAACCAATTTTGAAGGTGGGCAGTAGTGGCTTTCTAAAGTTATCACATGGGAACCAATTTTGAAGGTGGGCAGTAGTGGCTTTCTAAAGTTATCACATGGGAACCAATTTTGAAGGTGGGCAGTAGTGGCTTTCTTAAGTTATCACATGGGAACCAATTTTGAAGGTGGGCAGTAGTGGCTTTCTAAAGTTATCACATGGGAACCAATTTTGAAGGTGGGCAGTAGTGGCTTTCTAAAGTTATCACATGGGAACCAATTTTGAAGGTGGGCAGTAGTGGCTTTCTTAAGTTATCACATGGGAACCAATTTTGAAGGTGGGCAGTAGTGGCTTTCTTAAGTTATCACATGGGAACCAATTTTGAAGGTGGGCAGTAGTGGCTTTCTAAAGTTATCACATGGGAACCAATTTTGAAGGTGGGTAGTAGTGGCTTTCTAAAGTTATCACATGGGAACCAATTTTGAAGGTGGGCAGTAGTGGCTTTCTAAAGTTATCACATGGGAACCAATTTTGAAGGTGGGCAGTAGTGGCTTTCTAAAGTTATCACATGGGAACCAATTTTGAAGGTGGGTAGTAGTGGCTTTCTAAAGTTATCACATGGGAACCAATTTTGAAGGTGGGTAGTAGTGGCTTTCTTAAGTTATCACATGGGAACCAATTTTGAAGGTGGGCAGTAGTGGCTTTCTAAAGTTATCACATGGGAACCAATTTTGAAGGTGGGCAGTAGTGGCTTTCTAAAGTTATCACATGGGAACCAATTTTGAAGGTGGGTAGTAGTGGCTTTCTAAAGTTATCACATGGGAACCAATTTTGAAGGTGGGTAGTAGTGGCTTTCTAAAGTTATCACATGGGAACCAATTTTGAAGGTGGGCAGTAGTGGCTTTCTAAAGTTATCACATGGGAACCAATTTTGAAGGTGGGCAGTAGTGGCTTTCTAAAGTTATCACATGGGAACCAATTTTGAAGGTAGGCAGTAGTGGCTTTCTAAAGTTATCACATGGGAACCAATTTTGAAGGTGGGCAGTAGTGGCTTTCTAAAGTTATCACATGGGAACCAATTTTGAAGGTGGGCAGTAGTGGCTTTCTAAAGTTATCACATGGGAACCAATTTTGAAGGTGGGCAGTAGTGGCTTTCTAAAGTTATCACATGGGAACCAATTTTGAAGGTGGGCAGTAGTGGCTTTCTAAAGTTATCACATGGGAACCAATTTTGAAGGTGGGCAGTAGTGGCTTTCTAAAGTTATCACATGGGAACCAATTTTGAAGGTGGGCAGTAGTGGCTTTCTAAAGTTATCACATGGGAACCAATTTTGAAGGTGGGCAGTAGTGGCTTTCTAAAGTTATCACATGGGAACCAATTTTGAAGGTGGGCAGTAGTGGCTTTCTAAAGTTATCACATGGGAACCAATTTTGAAGGTGGGCAGTAGTGGCTTTCTAAAGTTATCACATGGGAACCAATTTTGAAGGTGGGCAGTAGTGGCTTTCTAAAGTTATCACATGGGAACCAATTTTGAAGGTGGGCAGTAGTGGCTTTCTAAAGTTATCACATGGGAACCAATTTTGAAGGTGGGAAGTAGTGGCTTTCTAAAGTTATCACATGGGAACCAATTTTGAAGGTGGGCAGTAGTGGCTTTCTTAAGTTATCACATGGGAACCAATTTTGAAGGTGGGCAGTAGTGGCTTTCTAAAGTTATCACATGGGAACCAATTTTGAAGATGGGCAGTAGTGGCTTTCTAAAGTTATCACATGGGAACCAATTTTGAAGGTGGGCAGTAGTGGCTTTCTAAAGTTATCACATGGGAACCAATTTTGAAGGTGGGCAGTAGTGGCTTTCTAAAGTTATCACATGGGAACCAATTTTGAAGGTGGGCAGTAGTGGCTTTCTAAAGTTATCACATGGGAACCAATTTTGAAGGTGGGCAGTAGTGGCTTTCTAAAGTTATCACATGGGAACCAATTTTGAAGGTGGGCAGTAGTGGCTTTCTTAAGTTATCACATGGGAACCAGTTTTGAAGGTGGGCAGTAGTGGCTTTCTAAAGTTATCACATGGGAACCAATTTTGAAGGTGGGCAGTAGTGGCTTTCTAAAGTTATCACATGGGAACCAATTTTGAAGGTGGGCAGTAGTGGCTTTCTTAAGTTATCACATGGGAACCAATTTTCAAGGTGGGCAGTAGTGGCTTTCTTAAGTTATCACATGGGAACCAATTTTGAAGGTGGGCAGTAGTGGCTTTCTAAAGTTATCACATGGGAACCAATTTTGAAGGTGGGTAGTAGTGGCTTTCTAAAGTTATCACATGGGAACCAATTTTGAAGGTGGGCAGTAGTGGCTTTCTAAAGTTATCACATGGGAACCAATTTTGAAGGTGGGCAGTAGTGGCTTTCTTAAGTTATCACATGGGAACCAATTTTGAAGGTGGGCAGTAGTGGCTTTCTTAAGTTATCACATAGGAACCAATTTTGAAGGTGGGTAGTAGTGGCTTTCTAAAGTTATCACATGGGAACCAATTTTGAAGGTGGGCAGTAGTGGCTTTCTTAAGTTATCACATGGGAACCAATTTTGAAGGTGGGCAGTAGTGGCTTTCTAAAGTTATCACATGGGAACCAATTTTGAAGGTGGGCAGTAGTGGCTTTCTAAAGTTATCACATGGGAACCAATTTTGAAGGTGGGCAGTAGTGGCTTTCTTAAGTTATCACATGGGAACCAATTTTGAAGGTGGGCAGTAGTGGCTTTCTAAAGTTATCACATGGGAACCAATTTTGAGAATGATGAATACAAAAGTAAGCAGAGGGCGCCGGCACTTGCCAGTTGTTGCACGCACTTACCAGTTGTTGCACGCACTTGCCAGTTGTTGCACGCACTTACCAGTTGTTGCACGCACTTGCCAGTTGTTGCACGCACTTGCCAGTTGTTGCCTGCACTTACCAGTTGTTGCCTGCACTTGCCAGTTGTTGCCTGCACTTACCAGTTGTTGTCTGCACTTACCAGTTGTTGCCTGCACTTGCCAGTTGTTGCCTGCACTTGCCAGTTGTTGCACGCACTTGCCAGTTGTTGCCTGCACTTACCAGTTGTTGCCTGCACTTGCCAGTTGTTGCACGCACTTGCCAGTTGTTGCACGCACTTGCCACTTGTTGCACGCACTTACCACTTGTTGCACGCACTTGCCACTTGTTGCACGCACTTGCCGGTTGTTGCACGCACTTGCCACTTGTTCCACGTACCTTTTCCTATTCATAGTTGACATAACTATAAATTTGAAAGCCGTTCGGGTCAAGCGTCCAGTTATAAATGAAAGTTGTGAAGGAACTCAGCAGGAAACACAATACTAACTAATAATATGACCAACTCTGTTATATTAGCGTACAATAATATGTTATTTAAAGTTCACTAAACTAGTGAAAATTTAAAAGGAGATAGCACTCGAGTTTTCAATATTTCTCAGTTTTCCTTTCAGTTTTGTTCTATTTAAAATTATCTATAATCTTAAAATAAAATATCAAATTTGGACTTGTACAGGTTAATGAGACTTTATTATTATTGAATGGATCAACGTTAAAATTTTTGAAGGTGATCAGAAGAGTTCTTGTCGAGACACACTCAGGAAGCCTGGTCACAGACCGGGCCGCGGGGGCGTTGACCCCCGGAACTCTCTCCAGGTAAACTCCAGGTAAACACTACCTGGAGGTTACCTGGAGGTTATTCCGGGGATCAACGCCCCCGCGGCCCGGTCCATGACCAGGCCTCCCGATGGATCAAGGCCTGATCAACTAGGCTATAGTTATCTTCTTCAAGCAACCTGACTTGTTTGGCAACACGTTGATGGAGTGATGAAAGTTCTTGTTCAAGCAACCTGACTTGTCTGGCAACACGTTGATGGAGTGAATGATGAAAGTTCTTGTTCAAGCAACCTGTCTTGTCTGGCAACACCTTGATGGAGTCAATGATGAAAGTTCTTGTTCAAGCAACCTGTCTTGTCTGGCAACACCTTGATGGAGGGAATGATGAAAGTTCTTGTTCAAGCAACCTGTCTTGTCTGGCAACACGTTGATGGAGGGAATGATGAAAGTTCTTGTTCAAGCAACCTGTCTTGTCTGGCAACACCTTGATGGAGTCAATGATGAAAGTTCTTGTTCAAGCAACCTGTCTTGTCTGGCAACACGTTGATGGAGTGAATGATGAAAGTTCTTGTTCAAGCAACCTATCTTGTCTGGCAACACCTTGATGGAGGGAATGATGAAAGTTCTTGTTCAAGCAACCTGTCTTGTCTGGCAACACCTTGATGGAGGGAATGATGAAAGTTCTTGTTCAAGCAACCTGTCTTGTCTGGCAACACGTTGATGGAGTCAATGATGAAAGTTCTTGTTCAAGCAACCTGTCTTGTCTGGCAACACCTTGATGGAGTCAATGATGAAAGTTCTTGTTCAAGCAACCTGTCTTGTCTGGCAACACCTTGATGGAGTCAATGATGAAAGTTCTTGTTCAAGCAACCTGACTTGTCTGGCAACACCTTGATGGAGGGAATGATGAAAGTTCTTGTTCAAGCAACCTGTCTTGTCTGGCAACACCTTGATGAAGGGAATGATGAAAGTTCTTGTTCAAGCAACCTGTCGTGTCTGGCAACACCTTGATGGAGGGAATGATGAAAGTTCTTGTTCAAGCAACCTGACTTGTCTGGCAACACGTTGATGGAGTCAATGATGAAAGTTCTTGTTCAAGCAACCTGTCTTGTCTGGTAACACCTTGATGGAGTCAATGATGAAAGTTCTTGTTCAAGCAACCTGTCTTGTCTGGTAACACCTTGATGGAGGGAATGATGAAAGTTCTTGTTCAAGCAACCTGTCTTGTCTGGCAACACGTTGATGGAGGGAATGATGAAAGTTCTTGTTCAAGCAACCTGTCTTGTCTGGCAACACCTTGATGGAGTCAATGATGAAAGTTCTTGTTCAAGCAACCTGTCTTGTCTGGCAACACCTTGATGGAGGGAATGATGAAAGTTTTTGTTCAAGCAACCTGTCTTGTCTGGCAACACCTTGATGGAGTAAATGATGAAAGTTCTTGTTCAAGCAACCTGTCTTGTCTGGCAACACCTTGATGGAGTCAATGATGAAAGTTCTTGTTCAAGCAACTTGTCTTGTCTGGCAACACGTTGATGGAGTCAATGATGAAAGTTCTTGTTCAAGCAACCTGTCTTGTCTGGCAACACCTTGATGGAGTCAATGATGAAAGTTCTTGTTCAAGCAACCTGTCTTGTCTGGCAACACCTTGATGGAGGGAATGATGAAAGTTCTTGTTCAAGCAACCTGTCTTGTCTGGCAACACCTTGATGGAGTCAATGATGAAAGTTCTTGTTCAAGCAACCTGTCTTGTCTGGCAACACCTTGATGGAGGGAATGATGAAAGTTCTTGTTCAAGCAACCTGTCTTGTCTGGCAACACCTTGATGGAGTCAATGATGAAAGTTCTTGTTCAAGCAACCTGTCTTGTCTGGCAACACCTTGATGGAGGGAATGATGAAAGTTTTTGTTCAAGCAACCTGTCTTGTCTGGCAACACCTTGATGGAGTCAATGATGAAAGTTCTTGTTCAAGCAACCTGTCTTGTCTGGCAACACCTTGATGGAGTCAATGATGAAAGTTCTTGTTCAAGCAACCTGTCTTGTCTGGCAACACCTTGATGGAGTCAATGATGAAAGTTCTTGTTCAAGCAACCTGTCTTGTCTGGCAACACCTTGATGGAGTGATGAAAGTTCAATGATGAAAATGTTTCTTGTTCAAGCAACCTGTCTTGTCTGGCAACACCTTGATGGAGGGAATGATGAAAGTTCTTGTTCAAGCAACCTGTCTTGTCTGGCAACACCTTGATGGAGTCAATGATGAAAGTTCTTGTTCAAGCAACCTGTCTTGTCTGGCAACACCTTGATGGAGTGATGAAAGTTCTTGTTCAAGCAACCTGTCTTGTCTGGCAACACCTTGATGGAGGGAATGATGAAAGTTCTTGTTCAAGCAACCTGTCTTGTCTGGCAACACCTTGATGGAGGGAATGATGAAAGTTCTTGTTCAAGCAACCTGTCTTGTCTGGCAACACCTTGATGGAGGGAATGATGAAAGTTCTTGTTCAAGCAACCTGTCTTGTCTGGCAACACCTTGATGGAGGGAATGATGAAAGTTCTTGTTCAAGCAACCTGTCTTGTCTGGCAACACCTTGATGGAGGGAATGATGAAAGTTCTTGTTCAAGCAACCTGTCTTGTCTGGCAACACCTTGATGGAGTCAATGATGAAAGTTCTTGTTCAAGCAACCTGTCTTGTCTGGCAACACCTTGATGGAGTGATGAAAGTTCTTGTTCAAGCAACCTGTCTTGTCTGGCAACACCTTGATGGAGGGAATGATGAAAGTTCTTGTTCAAGCAACCTGTCTTGTCTGGCAACACCTTGATGGAGGGAATGATGAAAGTTCTTGTTCAAGCAACCTGTCTTGTCTGGCAACACCTTGATGGAGGGAATGATGAAAGTTCTTGTTCAAGCAACCTGTCTTGTCTGGCAACACCTTGATGGAGGGAATGATGAAAGTTCTTGTTCAAGCAACCTGTCTTGTCTGGCAACACCTTGATGGAGGGAATGATGAAAGTTCTTGTTCAAGCAACCTGTCTTGTCTGGCAACACCTTGATGGAGGGAATGATGAAAGTTCTTGTTCAAGCAACCTGTCTTGTCTGGCAACACCTTGATGGAGGGAATGATGAAAGTTCTTGTTCAAGCAACCTGATTGATGGAGGGAATGATGAAAGTTCTTGTTCAAGCAACCTGTCTTGTCTGGCAACACCTTGATGGAGGGAATGATGAAAGTTCTTGTTCAAGCAACCTGTCTTGTCTGGCAACACCTTGATGGAGTCAATGATGAAAGTTCTTGTTCAAGCAACCTGTCTTGTCTGGCAACACCTTGATGGAGTCAATGATGAAAGTTCTTGTTCAAGCAACCTGTCTTGTCTGGCAACACCTTGATGGAGTCAATGATGAAAGTTCTTGTTCAAGCAACCTGTCTTGTCTGGCAACACCTTGATGGAGTCAATGATGAAAGTTCTTGTTCAAGCAACCTGTCTTGTCTGGCAACACCTTGATGGAGTCAATGATGAAAGTTCTTGTTCAAGCAACCTGTCTTGTCTGGCAACACCTTGATGGAGTCAATGATGAAAGTTCTTGTTCAAGCAACCTGTCTTGTCTGGCAACACCTTGATGGAGGGAATGATGAAAGTTCTTGTTCAAGCAACCTGTCTTGTCTGGCAACACCTTGATGGAGGGAATGATGAAAGTTCTTGTTCAAGCAACCTGTCTTGTCTGGCAACACCTTGATGGAGTCAATGATGAAAGTTCTTGTTCAAGCAACCTGTCTTGTCTGGCAACACCTTGATGGAGGGAATGATGAAAGTTCTTGTTCAAGCAACCTGTCTTGTCTGGCAACACCTTGATGGAGTCAATGATGAAAGTTCTTGTTCAAGCAACCTGTCTTGTCTGGCAACACCTTGATGGAGGGAATGATGAAAGTTCTTGTTCAAGCAACCTGTCTTGTCTGGCAACACCTTGATGGAGGGAATGATGAAAGTTCTTGTTCAAGCAACCTGTCTTGTCTGGCAACACCTTGATGGAGGGAATGATGAAAGTTCTTGTTCAAGCAACCTGTCTTGTCTGGCAACACCTTGATGGAGGGAATGATGAAAGTTCTTGTTCAAGCAACCTGTCTTGTCTGGCAACACCTTGATGGAGTCAATGATGAAAGTTCTTGTTCAAGCAACCTGTCTTGTCTGGCAACACCTTGATGGAGGGAATGATGAAAGTTCTTGTTCAAGCAACCTGTCTTGTCTGGCAACACCTTGATGGAGTCAATGATGAAAGTTCTTGTTCAAGCAACCTGTCTTGTCTGGCAACACCTTGATGGAGGGAATGATGAAAGTTCTTGTTCAAGCAACCTGTCTTGTCTGGCAACACCTTGATGGAGTCAATGATGAAAGTTCTTGTTCAAGCAACCTGTCTTGTCTGGCAACACCTTGATGGAGGGAATGATGAAAGTTCTTGTTCAAGCAACCTGTCTTGTCTGGCAACACCTTGATGGAGTCAATGATGAAAGTTCTTGTTCAAGCAACCTGTCTTGTCTGGCAACACCTTGATGGAGGGAATGATGAAAGTTCTTGTTCAAGCAACCTGTCTTGTCTGGCAACACCTTGATGGAGTCAATGATGAAAGTTCTTGTTCAAGCAACCTGTCTTGTCTGGCAACACCTTGATGGAGGGAATGATGAAAGTTCTTGTTCAAGCAACCTGTCTTGTCTGGCAACACCTTGATGGAGTCAATGATGAAAGTTCTTGTTCAAGCAACCTGTCTTGTCTGGCAACACCTTGATGGAGGGAATGATGAAAGTTCTTGTTCAAGCAACCTGTCTTGTCTGGCAACACCTTGATGGAGGGAATGATGAAAGTTCTTGTTCAAGCAACCTGTCTTGTCTGGCAACACCTTGATGGAGGGAATGATGAAAGTTCTTGTTCAAGCAACCTGTCTTGTCTGGCAACACCTTGATGGAGTCAATGATGAAAGTTCTTGTTCAAGCAACCTGTCTTGTCTGGCAACACCTTGATGGAGTCAATGATGAAAGTTCTTGTTCAAGCAACCTGTCTTGTCTGGCAACACCTTGATGGAGGGAATGATGAAAGTTCTTGTTCAAGCAACCTGTCTTGTCTGGCAACACCTTGATGGAGTCAATGATGAAAGTTCTTGTTCAAGCAACCTGTCTTGTCTGGCAACACCTTGATGGAGTCAATGATGAAAGTTCTTGTTCAAGCAACCTGTCTTGTCTGGCAACACCTTGATGGAGTCAATGATGAAAGTTCTTGTTCAAGCAACCTGTCTTGTCTGGCAACACCTTGATGGAGTCAATGATGAAAGTTCTTGTTCAAGCAACCTGTCTTGTCTGGCAACACCTTGATGGAGGGAATGATGAAAGTTCTTGTTCAAGCAACCTGTCTTGTCTGGCAACACCTTGATGGAGTCAATGATGAAAGTTCTTGTTCAAGCAACCTGTCTTGTCTGGCAACACCTTGATGGAGGGAATGATGAAAGTTCTTGTTCAAGCAACCTGTCTTGTCTGGCAACACCTTGATGGAGTCAATGATGAAAGTTCTTGTTCAAGCAACCTGTCTTGTCTGGCAACACCTTGATGGAGGGAATGATGAAAGTTCTTGTTCAAGCAACCTGTCTTGTCTGGCAACACCTTGATGGAGGGAATGATGAAAGTTCTTGTTCAAGCAACCTGTCTTGTCTGGCAACACCTTGATGGAGGGAATGATGAAAGTTCTTGTTCAAGCAACCTGTCTTGTCTGGCAACACCTTGATGGAGGGAATGATGAAAGTTCTTGTTCAAGCAACCTGTCTTGTCTGGCAACACCTTGATGGAGGGAATGATGAAAGTTCTTGTTCAAGCAACCTGTCTTGTCTGGCAACACCTTGATGGAGTCAATGATGAAAGTTCTTGTTCAAGCAACCTGTCTTGTCTGGCAACACCTTGATGGAGGGAATGATGAAAGTTCTTGTTCAAGCAACCTGTCTTGTCTGGCAACACCTTGATGGAGTCAATGATGAAAGTTCTTGTTCAAGCAACCTGTCTTGTCTGGCAACACCTTGATGGAGGGAATGATGAAAGTTCTTGTTCAAGCAACCTGTCTTGTCTGGCAACACCTTGATGGAGTCAATGATGAAAGTTCTTGTTCAAGCAACCTGTCTTGTCTGGCAACACCTTGATGGAGGGAATGATGAAAGTTCTTGTTCAAGCAACCTGTCTTGTCTGGCAACACCTTGATGGAGGGAATGATGAAAGTTCTTGTTCAAGCAACCTGTCTTGTCTGGCAACACCTTGATGGAGGGAATGATGAAAGTTCTTGTTCAAGCAACCTGTCTTGTCTGGCAACACCTTGATGGAGTCAATGATGAAAGTTCTTGTTCAAGCAACCTGTCTTGTCTGGCAACACCTTGATGGAGGGAATGATGAAAGTTCTTGTTCAAGCAACCTGTCTTGTCTGGCAACACCTTGATGGAGGGAATGATGAAAGTTCTTGTTCAAGCAACCTGTCTTGTCTGGCAACACCTTGATGGAGTCAATGATGAAAGTTCTTGTTCAAGCAACCTGTCTTGTCTGGCAACACCTTGATGGAGGGAATGATGAAAGTTCTTGTTCAAGCAACCTGTCTTGTCTGGCAACACCTTGATGGAGGGAATGATGAAAGTTCTTGTTCAAGCAACCTGTCTTGTCTGGCAACACCTTGATGGAGGGAATGATGAAAGTTCTTGTTCAAGCAACCTGTCTTGTCTGGCAACACCTTGATGGAGTCAATGATGAAAGTTCTTGTTCAAGCAACCTGTCTTGTCTGGCAACACCTTGATGGAGGGAATGATGAAAGTTCTTGTTCAAGCAACCTGTCTTGTCTGGCAACACCTTGATGGAGTCAATGATGAAAGTTCTTGTTCAAGCAACCTGTCTTGTCTGGCAACACCTTGATGGAGTCAATGATGAAAGTTCTTGTTCAAGCAACCTGTCTTGTCTGGCAACACCTTGATGGAGGGAATGATGAAAGTTCTTGTTCAAGCAACCTGTCTTGTCTGGCAACACCTTGATGGAGGGAATGATGAAAGTTCTTGTTCAAGCAACCTGTCTTGTCTGGCAACACCTTGATGGAGTCAATGATGAAAGTTCTTGTTCAAGCAACCTGTCTTGTCTGGCAACACCTTGATGGAGGGAATGATGAAAGTTCTTGTTCAAGCAACCTGTCTTGTCTGGCAACACCTTGATGGAGGGAATGATGAAAGTTCTTGTTCAAGCAACCTGTCTTGTCTGGCAACACCTTGATGGAGTCAATGATGAAAGTTCTTGTTCAAGCAACCTGTCTTGTCTGGCAACACCTTGATGGAGGGAATGATGAAAGTTCTTGTTCAAGCAACCTGTCTTGTCTGGCAACACCTTGATGGAGGGAATGATGAAAGTTCTTGTTCAAGCAACCTGTCTTGTCTGGCAACACCTTGATGGAGGGAATGATGAAAGTTCTTGTTCAAGCAACCTGTCTTGTCTGGCAACACCTTGATGGAGGGAATGATGAAAGTTCTTGTTCAAGCAACCTGTCTTGTCTGGCAACACCTTGATGGAGTCAATGATGAAAGTTCTTGTTCAAGCAACCTGTCTTGTCTGGCAACACCTTGATGGAGGGAATGATGAAAGTTCTTGTTCAAGCAACCTGTCTTGTCTGGCAACACCTTGATGGAGTCAATGATGAAAGTTCTTGTTCAAGCAACCTGTCTTGTCTGGCAACACCTTGATGGAGTCAATGATGAAAGTTCTTGTTCAAGCAACCTGTCTTGTCTGGCAACACCTTGATGGAGTCAATGATGAAAGTTCTTGTTCAAGCAACCTGTCTTGTCTGGCAACACCTTGATGGAGGGAATGATGAAAGTTCTTGTTCAAGCAACCTGTCTTGTCTGGCAACACCTTGATGGAGGGAATGATGAAAGTTCTTGTTCAAGCAACCTGTCTTGTCTGGCAACACCTTGATGGAGTCAATGATGAAAGTTCTTGTTCAAGCAACCTGTCTTGTCTGGCAACACCTTGATGGAGGGAATGATGAAAGTTCTTGTTCAAGCAACCTGTCTTGTCTGGCAACACCTTGATGGAGGGAATGATGAAAGTTCTTGTTCAAGCAACCTGTCTTGTCTGGCAACACCTTGATGGAGGGAATGATGAAAGTTCTTGTTCAAGCAACCTGTCTTGTCTGGCAACACCTTGATGGAGTCAATGATGAAAGTTCTTGTTCAAGCAACCTGTCTTGTCTGGCAACACCTTGATGGAGTCAATGATGAAAGTTCTTGTTCAAGCAACCTGTCTTGTCTGGCAACACCTTGATGGAGGGAATGATGAAAGTTCTTGTTCAAGCAACCTGTCTTGTCTGGCAACACCTTGATGGAGGGAATGATGAAAGTTCTTGTTCAAGCAACCTGTCTTGTCTGGCAACACCTTGATGGAGGGAATGATGAAAGTTCTTGTTCAAGCAACCTGTCTTGTCTGGCAACACCTTGATGGAGTCAATGATGAAAGTTCTTGTTCAAGCAACCTGTCTTGTCTGGCAACACCTTGATGGAGGGAATGATGAAAGTTCTTGTTCAAGCAACCTGTCTTGTCTGGCAACACCTTGATGGAGTCAATGATGAAAGTTCTTGTTCAAGCAACCTGTCTTGTCTGGCAACACCTTGATGGAGGGAATGATGAAAGTTCTTGTTCAAGCAACCTGTCTTGTCTGGCAACACCTTGATGGAGGGAATGATGAAAGTTCTTGTTCAAGCAACCTGTCTTGTCTGGCAACACCTTGATGGAGTCAATGATGAAAGTTCTTGTTCAAGCAACCTGTCTTGTCTGGCAACACCTTGATGGAGTCAATGATGAAAGTTCTTGTTCAAGCAACCTGTCTTGTCTGGCAACACCTTGATGGAGTCAATGATGAAAGTTCTTGTTCAAGCAACCTGTCTTGTCTGGCAACACCTTGATGGAGGGAATGATGAAAGTTCTTGTTCAAGCAACCTGTCTTGTCTGGCAACACCTTGATGGAGGGAATGATGAAAGTTCTTGTTCAAGCAACCTGTCTTGTCTGGCAACACCTTGATGGAGTCAATGATGAAAGTTCTTGTTCAAGCAACCTGTCTTGTCTGGCAACACCTTGATGGAGTCAATGATGAAAGTTCTTGTTCAAGCAACCTGTCTTGTCTGGCAACACCTTGATGGAGGGAATGATGAAAGTTCTTGTTCAAGCAACCTGTCTTGTCTGGCAACACCTTGATGGAGGGAATGATGAAAGTTCTTGTTCAAGCAACCTGTCTTGTCTGGCAACACCTTGATGGAGTCAATGATGAAAGTTCTTGTTCAAGCAACCTGTCTTGTCTGGCAACACCTTGATGGAGTCAATGATGAAAGTTCTTGTTCAAGCAACCTGTCTTGTCTGGCAACACCTTGATGGAGTCAATGATGAAAGTTCTTGTTCAAGCAACCTGTCTTGTCTGGCAACACCTTGATGGAGTCAATGATGAAAGTTCTTGTTCAAGCAACCTGTCTTGTCTGGCAACACCTTGATGGAGTCAATGATGAAAGTTCTTGTTCAAGCAACCTGTCTTGTCTGGCAACACCTTGATGGAGTCAATGATGAAAGTTCTTGTTCAAGCAACCTGTCTTGTCTGGCAACACCTTGATGGAGGGAATGATGAAAGTTCTTGTTCAAGCAACCTGTCTTGTCTGGCAACACCTTGATGGAGTCAATGATGAAAGTTCTTGTTCAAGCAACCTGTCTTGTCTGGCAACACCTTGATGGAGGGAATGATGAAAGTTCTTGTTCAAGCAACCTGTCTTGTCTGGCAACACCTTGATGGAGGGAATGATGAAAGTTCTTGTTCAAGCAACCTGTCTTGTCTGGCAACACCTTGATGGAGGGAATGATGAAAGTTCTTGTTCAAGCAACCTGTCTTGTCTGGCAACACCTTGATGGAGGGAATGATGAAAGTTCTTGTTCAAGCAACCTGTCTTGTCTGGCAACACCTTGATGGAGTCAATGATGAAAGTTCTTGTTCAAGCAACCTGTCTTGTCTGGCAACACCTTGATGGAGGGAATGATGAAAGTTCTTGTTCAAGCAACCTGTCTTGTCTGGCAACACCTTGATGGAGGGAATGATGAAAGTTCTTGTTCAAGCAACCTGTCTTGTCTGGCAACACCTTGATGGAGGGAATGATGAAAGTTCTTGTTCAAGCAACCTGTCTTGTCTGGCAACACCTTGATGGAGGGAATGATGAAAGTTCTTGTTCAAGCAACCTGTCTTGTCTGGCAACACCTTGATGGAGTCAATGATGAAAGTTCTTGTTCAAGCAACCTGTCTTGTCTGGCAACACCTTGATGGAGGGAATGATGAAAGTTCTTGTTCAAGCAACCTGTCTTGTCTGGCAACACCTTGATGGAGTCAATGATGAAAGTTCTTGTTCAAGCAACCTGTCTTGTCTGGCAACACCTTGATGGAGTCAATGATGAAAGTTCTTGTTCAAGCAACCTGTCTTGTCTGGCAACACCTTGATGGAGGGAATGATGAAAGTTCTTGTTCAAGCAACCTGTCTTGTCTGGCAACACCTTGATGGAGGGAATGATGAAAGTTCTTGTTCAAGCAACCTGTCTTGTCTGGCAACACCTTGATGGAGTCAATGATGAAAGTTCTTGTTCAAGCAACCTGTCTTGTCTGGCAACACCTTGATGGAGTCAATGATGAAAGTTCTTGTTCAAGCAACCTGTCTTGTCTGGCAACACCTTGATGGAGTCAATGATGAAAGTTCTTGTTCAAGCAACCTGTCTTGTCTGGCAACACCTTGATGGAGTCAATGATGAAAGTTCTTGTTCAAGCAACCTGTCTTGTCTGGCAACACCTTGATGGAGGGAATGATGAAAGTTCTTGTTCAAGCAACCTGTCTTGTCTGGCAACACCTTGATGGAGTCAATGATGAAAGTTCTTGTTCAAGCAACCTGTCTTGTCTGGCAACACCTTGATGGAGTCAATGATGAAAGTTCTTGTTCAAGCAACCTGTCTTGTCTGGCAACACCTTGATGGAGTCAATGATGAAAGTTCTTGTTCAAGCAACCTGTCTTGTCTGGCAACACCTTGATGGAGTCAATGATGAAAGTTCTTGTTCAAGCAACCTGTCTTGTCTGGCAACACCTTGATGGAGGGAATGATGAAAGTTCTTGTTCAAGCAACCTGTCTTGTCTGGCAACACCTTGATGGAGGGAATGATGAAAGTTCTTGTTCAAGCAACCTGTCTTGTCTGGCAACACCTTGATGGAGTCAATGATGAAAGTTCTTGTTCAAGCAACCTGTCTTGTCTGGCAACACCTTGATGGAGGGAATGATGAAAGTTCTTGTTCAAGCAACCTGTCTTGTCTGGCAACACCTTGATGGAGGGAATGATGAAAGTTCTTGTTCAAGCAACCTGTCTTGTCTGGCAACACCTTGATGGAGTCAATGATGAAAGTTCTTGTTCAAGCAACCTGTCTTGTCTGGCAACACCTTGATGGAGGGAATGATGAAAGTTCTTGTTCAAGCAACCTGTCTTGTCTGGCAACACCTTGATGGAGGGAATGATGAAAGTTCTTGTTCAAGCAACCTGTCTTGTCTGGCAACACCTTGATGGAGGGAATGATGAAAGTTCTTGTTCAAGCAACCTGTCTTGTCTGGCAACACCTTGATGGAGTCAATGATGAAAGTTCTTGTTCAAGCAACCTGTCTTGTCTGGCAACACCTTGATGGAGGGAATGATGAAAGTTCTTGTTCAAGCAACCTGTCTTGTCTGGCAACACCTTGATGGAGGGAATGATGAAAGTTCTTGTTCAAGCAACCTGTCTTGTCTGGCAACACCTTGATGGAGTCAATGATGAAAGTTCTTGTTCAAGCAACCTGTCTTGTCTGGCAACACCTTGATGGAGGGAATGATGAAAGTTCTTGTTCAAGCAACCTGTCTTGTCTGGCAACACCTTGATGGAGGGAATGATGAAAGTTCTTGTTCAAGCAACCTGTCTTGTCTGGCAACACCTTGATGGAGTCAATGATGAAAGTTCTTGTTCAAGCAACCTGTCTTGTCTGGCAACACCTTGATGGAGGGAATGATGAAAGTTCTTGTTCAAGCAACCTGTCTTGTCTGGCAACACCTTGATGGAGGGAATGATGAAAGTTCTTGTTCAAGCAACCTGTCTTGTCTGGCAACACCTTGATGGAGTCAATGATGAAAGTTCTTGTTCAAGCAACCTGTCTTGTCTGGCAACACCTTGATGGAGGGAATGATGAAAGTTCTTGTTCAAGCAACCTGTCTTGTCTGGCAACACCTTGATGGAGGGAATGATGAAAGTTCTTGTTCAAGCAACCTGTCTTGTCTGGCAACACCTTGATGGAGTCAATGATGAAAGTTCTTGTTCAAGCAACCTGTCTTGTCTGGCAACACCTTGATGGAGGGAATGATGAAAGTTCTTGTTCAAGCAACCTGTCTTGTCTGGCAACACCTTGATGGAGTCAATGATGAAAGTTCTTGTTCAAGCAACCTGTCTTGTCTGGCAACACCTTGATGGAGTCAATGATGAAAGTTCTTGTTCAAGCAACCTGTCTTGTCTGGCAACACCTTGATGGAGTCAATGATGAAAGTTCTTGTTCAAGCAACCTGTCTTGTCTGGCAACACCTTGATGGAGTCAATGATGAAAGTTCTTGTTCAAGCAACCTGTCTTGTCTGGCAACACCTTGATGGAGGGAATGATGAAAGTTCTTGTTCAAGCAACCTGTCTTGTCTGGCAACACCTTGATGGAGTCAATGATGAAAGTTCTTGTTCAAGCAACCTGTCTTGTCTGGCAACACCTTGATGGAGTCAATGATGAAAGTTCTTGTTCAAGCAACCTGTCTTGTCTGGCAACACCTTGATGGAGGGAATGATGAAAGTTCTTGTTCAAGCAACCTGTCTTGTCTGGCAACACCTTGATGGAGGGAATGATGAAAGTTCTTGTTCAAGCAACCTGTCTTGTCTGGCAACACCTTGATGGAGGGAATGATGAAAGTTCTTGTTCAAGCAACCTGTCTTGTCTGGCAACACCTTGATGGAGTCAATGATGAAAGTTCTTGTTCAAGCAACCTGTCTTGTCTGGCAACACCTTGATGGAGTCAATGATGAAAGTTCTTGTTCAAGCAACCTGTCTTGTCTGGCAACACCTTGATGGAGTCAATGATGAAAGTTCTTGTTCAAGCAACCTGTCTTGTCTGGCAACACCTTGATGGAGTCAATGATGAAAGTTCTTGTTCAAGCAACCTGTCTTGTCTGGCAACACCTTGATGGAGTCAATGATGAAAGTTCTTGTTCAAGCAACCTGTCTTGTCTGGCAACACCTTGATGGAGGGAATGATGAAAGTTCTTGTTCAAGCAACCTGTCTTGTCTGGCAACACCTTGATGGAGTCAATGATGAAAGTTCTTGTTCAAGCAACCTGTCTTGTCTGGCAACACCTTGATGGAGGGAATGATGAAAGTTCTTGTTCAAGCAACCTGTCTTGTCTGGCAACACCTTGATGGAGTCAATGATGAAAGTTCTTGTTCAAGCAACCTGTCTTGTCTGGCAACACCTTGATGGAGTCAATGATGAAAGTTCTTGTTCAAGCAACCTGTCTTGTCTGGCAACACCTTGATGGAGGGAATGATGAAAGTTCTTGTTCAAGCAACCTGTCTTGTCTGGCAACACCTTGATGGAGTCAATGATGAAAGTTCTTGTTCAAGCAACCTGTCTTGTCTGGCAACACCTTGATGGAGTCAATGATGAAAGTTCTTGTTCAAGCAACCTGTCTTGTCTGGCAACACCTTGATGGAGTCAATGATGAAAGTTCTTGTTCAAGCAACCTGTCTTGTCTGGCAACACCTTGATGGAGTCAATGATGAAAGTTCTTGTTCAAGCAACCTGTCTTGTCTGGCAACACCTTGATGGAGTCAATGATGAAAGTTCTTGTTCAAGCAACCTGTCTTGTCTGGCAACACCTTGATGGAGGGAATGATGAAAGTTCTTGTTCAAGCAACCTGTCTTGTCTGGCAACACCTTGATGGAGTCAATGATGAAAGTTCTTGTTCAAGCAACCTGTCTTGTCTGGCAACACCTTGATGGAGTCAATGATGAAAGTTCTTGTTCAAGCAACCTGTCTTGTCTGGCAACACCTTGATGGAGGGAATGATGAAAGTTCTTGTTCAAGCAACCTGTCTTGTCTGGCAACACCTTGATGGAGGGAATGATGAAAGTTCTTGTTCAAGCAACCTGTCTTGTCTGGCAACACCTTGATGGAGTCAATGATGAAAGTTCTTGTTCAAGCAACCTGTCTTGTCTGGCAACACCTTGATGGAGTCAATGATGAAAGTTCTTGTTCAAGCAACCTGTCTTGTCTGGCAACACCTTGATGGAGTCAATGATGAAAGTTCTTGTTCAAGCAACCTGTCTTGTCTGGCAACACCTTGATGGAGGGAATGATGAAAGTTCTTGTTCAAGCAACCTGTCTTGTCTGGCAACACCTTGATGGAGTCAATGATGAAAGTTCTTGTTCAAGCAACCTGTCTTGTCTGGCAACACCTTGATGGAGTCAATGATGAAAGTTCTTGTTCAAGCAACCTGTCTTGTCTGGCAACACCTTGATGGAGGGAATGATGAAAGTTCTTGTTCAAGCAACCTGTCTTGTCTGGCAACACCTTGATGGAGGGAATGATGAAAGTTCTTGTTCAAGCAACCTGTCTTGTCTGGCAACACCTTGATGGAGTCAATGATGAAAGTTCTTGTTCAAGCAACCTGTCTTGTCTGGCAACACCTTGATGGAGGGAATGATGAAAGTTCTTGTTCAAGCAACCTGTCTTGTCTGGCAACACCTTGATGGAGTCAATGATGAAAGTTCTTGTTCAAGCAACCTGTCTTGTCTGGCAACACCTTGATGGAGTCAATGATGAAAGTTCTTGTTCAAGCAACCTGTCTTGTCTGGCAACACCTTGATGGAGGGAATGATGAAAGTTCTTGTTCAAGCAACCTGTCTTGTCTGGCAAAACCTTGATGGAGGGAATGTCTGGCAACACCTTGATGGAGTCAATGATGAAAGTTCTTGTTCAAGCAACCTGTCTTGTCTGGCAACACCTTGATGGAGTCAATGATGAAAGTGAAGCAACATGTCTTGTCTGGCAACACCTTGATGGAGGGAATGATGAAAGTTCTTGTTCAAGCAACCTGTCTTGTCTGGCAACACCTTGATGGAGTCAATGATGAAAGTTCTTGTTCAAGCAACCTGTCTTGTCTGGCAACACCTTGATGGAGGGAATGATGAAAGTTCTTGTTCAAGCAACCTGTCTTGTCTGGCAACACCTTGATGGAGGGAATGATGAAAGTTCTTGTTCAAGCAACCTGTCTTGTCTGGCAACACCTTGATGGAGTCAATGATGAAAGTTCTTGTTCAAGCAACCTGTCTTGTCTGGCAACACCTTGATGGAGTCAATGATGAAAGTTCTTGTTCAAGCAACCTGTCTTGTCTGGCAACACCTTGATGGAGGGAATGATGAAAGTTCTTGTTCAAGCAACCTGTCTTGTCTGGCAACACCTTGATGGAGTCAATGATGAAAGTTCTTGTTCAAGCAACCTGTCTTGTCTGGCAACACCTTGATGGAGTCAATGATGAAAGTTCTTGTTCAAGCAACCTGTCTTGTCTGGCAACACCTTGATGGAGTCAATGATGAAAGTTCTTGTTCAAGCAACCTGTCTTGTCTGGCAACACCTTGATGGAGGGAATGATGAAAGTTCTTGTTCAAGCAACCTGTCTTGTCTGGCAACACCTTGATGGAGTCAATGATGAAAGTTCTTGTTCAAGCAACCTGTCTTGTCTGGCAACACCTTGATGGAGGGAATGATGAAAGTTCTTGTTCAAGCAACCTGTCTTGTCTGGCAACACCTTGATGGAGGGAATGATGAAAGTTCTTGTTCAAGCAACCTGTCTTGTCTGGCAACACCTTGATGGAGGGAATGATGAAAGTTCTTGTTCAAGCAACCTGTCTTGTCTGGCAACACGTTGATGGAGTCAATGATGAAAGTTCTTGTTCAAGCAACCTGTCTTGTCTGGCAACACCTTGATGGAGGGAATGATGAAAGTTCTTGTTCAAGCAACCTGTCTTGTCTGGCAACACCTTGATGGAGGGAATGATGAAAGTTCTTGTTCAAGCAACCTGTCTTGTCTGGCAACACCTTGATGGAGTCAATGATGAAAGTTCTTGTTCAAGCAACCTGTCTTGTCTGGCAACACCTTGATGGAGGGAATGATGAAAGTTCTTGTTCAAGCAACCTGTCTTGTCTGGCAACACCTTGATGGAGGGAATGATGAAAGTTCTTGTTCAAGCAACCTGTCTTGTCTGGCAACACCTTGATGGAGTCAATGATGAAAGTTCTTGTTCAAGCAACCTGTCTTGTCTGGCAACACCTTGATGGAGGGAATGATGAAAGTTCTTGTTCAAGCAACCTGTCTTGTCTGGCAACACCTTGATGGAGTCAATGATGAAAGTTCTTGTTCAAGCAACCTGTCTTGTCTGGCAACACCTTGATGGAGTCAATGATGAAAGTTCTTGTTCAAGCAACCTGTCTTGTCTGGCAACACCTTGATGGAGGGAATGATGAAAGTTCTTGTTCAAGCAACCTGTCTTGTCTGTTGATGGAGGGAATGATGAAAGTTCTTGTTCAAGCAACCTGTCTTGTCTGGCAACACCTTGATGGAGGGAATGATGAAAGTTCTTGTTCAAGCAACCTGTCTTGTCTGGCAACACCTTGATGGAGTCAATGATGAAAGTTCTTGTTCAAGCAACCTGTCTTGTCTGGCAACACCTTGATGGAGGGAATGATGAAAGTTCTTGTTCAAGCAACCTGTCTTGTCTGGCAACACCTTGATGGAGTCAATGATGAAAGTTCTTGTTCAAGCAACCTGTCTTGTCTGGCAACACCTTGATGGAGTCAATGATGAAAGTTCTTGTTCAAGCAACCTGTCTTGTCTGGCAACACCTTGATGGAGGGAATGATGAAAGTTCTTGTTCAAGCAACCTGTCTTGTCTGGCAACACCTTGATGGAGGGAATGATGAAAGTTCTTGTTCAAGCAACCTGTCTTGTCTGGCAACACCTTGATGGAGGGAATGATGAAAGTTCTTGTTCAAGCAACCTGTCTTGTCTGGCAACACCTTGATGGAGGGAATGATGAAAGTTCTTGTTCAAGCAACCTGTCTTGTCTGGCAACACCTTGATGGAGGGAATGATGAAAGTTCAACACCTTGATGGAGTCAATGATGAAAGTTCTTGTTCAAGCAACCTGTCTTGTCTGGCAACACCTTGATGGAGTCAATGATGAAAGTTCTTGTTCAAGCAACCTGTCTTGTCTGGCAACACCTTGATGGAGGGAATGATGAAAGTTCTTGTTCAAGCAACCTGTCTTGTCTGGCAACACCTTGATGGAGGGAATGATGAAAGTTCTTGTTCAAGCAACCTGTCTTGTCTGGCAACACCTTGATGGAGGGAATGATGAAAGTTCTTGTTCAAGCAACCTGTCTTGTCTGGCAACACCTTGATGGAGTCAATGATGAAAGTTCTTGTTCAAGCAACCTGTCTTGTCTGGCAACACCTTGATGGAGTCAATGATGAAAGTTCTTGTTCAAGCAACCTGTCTTGTCTGGCAACACCTTGATGGAGGGAATGATGAAAGTTCTTGTTCAAGCAACCTGTCTTGTCTGGCAACACCTTGATGGAGTCAATGATGAAAGTTCTTGTTCAAGCAACCTGTCTTGTCTGGCAACACCTTGATGGAGTCAATGATGAAAGTTCTTGTTCAAGCAACCTGTCTTGTCTGGCAACACCTTGATGGAGTCAATGATGAAAGTTCTTGTTCAAGCAACCTGTCTTGTCTGGCAACACCTTGATGGAGTCAATGATGAAAGTTCTTGTTCAAGCAACCTGTCTTGTCTGGCAACACCTTGATGGAGGGAATGATGAAAGTTCTTGTTCAAGCAACCTGTCTTGTCTGGCAACACCTTGATGGAGTCAATGATGAAAGTTCTTGTTCAAGCAACCTGTCTTGTCTGGCAACACCTTGATGGAGTCAATGATGAAAGTTCTTGTTCAAGCAACCTGTCTTGTCTGGCAACACCTTGATGGAGTCAATGATGAAAGTTCTTGTTCAAGCAACCTGTCTTGTCTGGCAACACCTTGATGGAGTCAATGATGAAAGTTCTTGTTCAAGCAACCTGTCTTGTCTGGCAACACCTTGATGGAGTCAATGATGAAAGTTCTTGTTCAAGCAACCTGTCTTGTCTGGCAACACCTTGATGGAGTCAATGATGAAAGTTCTTGTTCAAGCAACCTGTCTTGTCTGGCAACACCTTGATGGAGTCAATGATGAAAGTTCTTGTTCAAGCAACCTGTCTTGTCTGGCAACACCTTGATGGAGGGAATGATGAAAGTTCTTGTTCAAGCAACCTGTCTTGTCTGGCAACACCTTGATGGAGTCAATGATGAAAGTTCTTGTTCAAGCAACCTGTCTTGTCTGGCAACACCTTGATGGAGTCTTGTTCAAGCAACCTGTCTTGTCTGGCAACACCTTGATGGAGTCAATGATGAAAGTTCTTGTTCAAGCAACCTGTCTTGTCTGGCAACACCTTGATGGAGGGAATGATGAAAGTTCTTGTTCAAGCAACCTGTCTTGTCTGGCAACACCTTGATGGAGGGAATGATGAAAGTTCTTGTTCAAGCAACCTGTCTTGTCTGGCAACACCTTGATGGAGTCAATGATGAAAGTTCTTGTTCAAGCAACCTGTCTTGTCTGGCAACACCTTGATGGAGGGAATGATGAAAGTTCTTGTTCAAGCAACCTGTCTTGTCTGGCAACACCTTGATGGAGGGAATGATGAAAGTTCTTGTTCAAGCAACCTGTCTTGTCTGGCAACACCTTGATGGAGGGAATGATGAAAGTTCTTGTTCAAGCAACCTGTCTTGTCTGGCAACACCTTGATGGAGTCAATGATGAAAGTTCTTGTTCAAGCAACCTGTCTTGTCTGGCAACACCTTGATGGAGGGAATGATGAAAGTTCTTGTTCAAGCAACCTGTCTTGTCTGGCAACACCTTGATGGAGGGAATGATGAAAGTTCTTGTTCAAGCAACCTGTCTTGTCTGGCAACACCTTGATGGAGGGAATGATGAAAGTTCTTGTTCAAGCAACCTGTCTTGTCTGGCAACACCTTGATGGAGTCAATGATGAAAGTTCTTGTTCAAGCAACCTGTCTTGTCTGGCAACACCTTGATGGAGTCAATGATGAAAGTTCTTGTTCAAGCAACCTGTCTTGTCTGGCAACACCTTGATGGAGTCAATGATGAAAGTTCTTGTTCAAGCAACCTGTCTTGTCTGGCAACACCTTGATGGAGTCAATGATGAAAGTTCTTGTTCAAGCAACCTGTCTTGTCTGGCAACACCTTGATGGAGGGAATGATGAAAGTTCTTGTTCAAGCAACCTGTCTTGTCTGGCAACACCTTGATGGAGGGAATGATGAAAGTTCTTGTTCAAGCAACCTGTCTTGTCTGGCAACACCTTGATGGAGTCAATGATGAAAGTTCTTGTTCAAGCAACCTGTCTTGTCTGGCAATGATGAAAGTTCTTGTTCAAGCAACCTGTCTTGTCTGGCAACACCTTGATGGAGTCAATGATGAAAGTTCTTGTTCAAGCAACCTGTCTTGTCTGGCAACACCTTGATGGAGGGAATGATGAAAGTTCTTGTTCAAGCAACCTGTCTTGTCTGGCAACACCTTGATGGAGGGAATGATGAAAGTTCTTGTTCAAGCAACCTGTCTTGTCTGGCAACACCTTGATGGAGGGAATGATGAAAGTTCTTGTTCAAGCAACCTGTCTTGTCTGGCAACACCTTGATGGAGGGAATGATGAAAGTTCTTGTTCAAGCAACCTGTCTTGTCTGGCAACACCTGATGGAGTCAATGATGAAAGTTCTTGTTCAAGCAACCTGTCTTGTCTGGCAACACCTTGATGGAGGGAATGATGAAAGTTCAACCTGTCTTGTCTGGCAACACCTTGATGGAGTCAATGATGAAAGTTCTTGTTCAAGCAACCTGTCTTGTCTGGCAACACCTTGATGGAGTCAATGATGAAAGTTCTTGTTCAAGCAACCTGTCTTGTCTGGCAACACCTTGATGGAGTCAATGATGAAAGTTCTTGTTCAAGCAACCTGTCTTGTCTGGCAACACCTTGATGGAGGGAATGATGAAAGTTCTTGTTCAAGCAACCTGTCTTGTCTGGCAACACCTTGATGGAGTCAATGATGAAAGTTCTTGTTCAAGCAACCTGTCTTGTCTGGCAACACCTTGATGGAGTCAATGATGAAAGTTCTTGTTCAAGCAACCTGTCTTGTCTGGCAACACCTTGATGGAGGGAATGATGAAAGTTCTTGTTCAAGCAACCTGTCTTGTCTGGCAACACCTTGATGGAGGGAATGATGAAAGTTCTTGTTCAAGCAACCTGTCTTGTCTGGCAACACCTTGATGGAGTCAATGATGAAAGTTCTTGTTCAAGCAACCTGTCTTGTCTGGCAACACCTTGATGGAGGGAATGATGAAAGTTCTTGTTCAAGCAACCTGTCTTGTCTGGCAACACCTTGATGGAGGGAATGATGAAAGTTCTTGTTCAAGCAACCTGTCTTGTCTGGCAACACCTTGATGGAGTCAATGATGAAAGTTCTTGTTCAAGCAACCTGTCTTGTCTGGCAACACCTTGATGGAGGGAATGATGAAAGTTCTTGTTCAAGCAACCTGTCTTGTCTGGCAACACCTTGATGGAGGGAATGATGAAAGTTCTTGTTCAAGCAACCTGTCTTGTCTGGCAACACCTTGATGGAGGGAATGATGAAAGTTCTTGTTCAAGCAACCTGTCTTGTCTGGCAACACCTTGATGGAGTCAATGATGAAAGTTCTTGTTCAAGCAACCTGTCTTGTCTGGCAACACCTTGATGGAGTCAATGATGAAAGTTCTTGTTCAAGCAACCTGTCTTGTCTGGCAACACCTTGATGGAGGGAATGATGAAAGTTCTTGTTCAAGCAACCTGTCTTGTCTGGCAACACCTTGATGGAGTCAATGATGAAAGTTCTTGTTCAAGCAACCTGTCTTGTCTGGCAACACCTTGATGGAGGGAATGATGAAAGTTCTTGTTCAAGCAACCTGTCTTGTCTGGCAACACCTTGATGGAGGGAATGATGAAAGTTCTTGTTCAAGCAACCTGTCTTGTCTGGCAACACCTTGATGGAGTCAATGATGAAAGTTCTTGTTCAAGCAACCTGTCTTGTCTGGCAACACCTTGATGGAGGGAATGATGAAAGTTCTTGTTCAAGCAACCTGTCTTGTCTGGCAACACCTTGATGGAGTCAATGATGAAAGTTCTTGTTCAAGCAACCTGTCTTGTCTGGCAACACCTTGATGGAGTCAATGATGAAAGTTCTTGTTCAAGCAACCTGTCTTGTCTGGCAACACCTTGATGGAGTCAATGATGAAAGTTCTTGTTCAAGCAACCTGTCTTGTCTGGCAACACCTTGATGGAGTCAATGATGAAAGTTCTTGTTCAAGCAACCTGTCTTGTCTGGCAACACCTTGATGGAGTCAATGATGAAAGTTCTTGTTCAAGCAACCTGTCTTGTCTGGCAACACCTTGATGGAGTCAATGATGAAAGTTCTTGTTCAAGCAACCTGTCTTGTCTGGCAACACCTTGATGGAGTCAATGATGAAAGTTCTTGTTCAAGCAACCTGTCTTGTCTGGCAACACCTTGATGGAGGGAATGATGAAAGTTCTTGTTCAAGCAACCTGTCTTGTCTGGCAACACCTTGATGGAGGGAATGATGAAAGTTCTTGTTCAAGCAACCTGTCTTGTCTGGCAACACCTTGATGGAGGGAATGATGAAAGTTCTTGTTCAAGCAACCTGTCTTGTCTGGCAACACCTTGATGGAGGGAATGATGAAAGTTCTTGTTCAAGCAACCTGTCTTGTACACCTTGATGGAGGGAATGATTAAAGTTCTTGTTCAAGCAACCTGTCTTGTCTGGCAACACCTTGATGGAGGGAATGATGAAAGTTCTTGTTCAAGCAACCTGTCTTGTCTGGCAACACCTTGATGGAGGGAATGATGAACACCTTGATGGAGGGAATGATGAAAGTTCTTGTTCAAGCAACCTGTCTTGTCTGGCAACACGTTGATGGAGGGAATGATGAAAGTTCTTGTTCAAGCAACCTGTCTTGTCTGGCAACACCTTGATGGAGGGAATGATGAAAGTTCTTGTTCAAGCAACCTGTCTTGTCTGGCAACACCTTGATGGAGTCAATGATGAAAGTTCTTGTTCAAGCAACCTGTCTTGTCTGGCAACACCTTGATGGAGGGAATGATGAAAGTTCTTGTTCAAGCAACCTGTCTTGTCTGGCAACACCTTGATGGAGTCAATGATGAAAGTTCTTGTTCAAGCAACCTGTCTTGTCTGGCAACACCTTGATGGAGTCAATGATGAAAGTTTCTTGTTCAAGCAACCTGTCTTGTCTGGCAACACCTTGATGGAGGGAATGATGAAAGTTCTTGTTCAAGCAACCTGTCTTGTCTGGCAACACCTTGATGGAGTCAATGATGAAAGTTCTTGTTCAAGCAACCTGTCTTGTCTGGCAACACCTTGATGGAGGGAATGATGAAAGTTCTTGTTCAAGCAACCTGTCTTGTCTGGCAACACCTTGATGGAGGGAATGATGAAAGTTCTTGTTCAAGCAACCTGTCTTGTCTGGCAACACCTTGATGGAGGGAATGATGAAAGTTCTTGTTCAAGCAACCTGTCTTGTCTGGCAACACCTTGATGGAGTCAATGATGAAAGTTCTTGTTCAAGCAACCTGTCTTGTCTGGCAACACCTTGATGGAGTCAATGATGAAAGTTCTTGTTCAAGCAACCTGTCTTGTCTGGCAACACCTTGATGGAGTCAATGATGAAAGTTCTTGTTCAAGCAACCTGTCTTGTCTGGCAACACCTTGATGGAGGGAATGATGAAAGTTCTTGTTCAAGCAACCTGTCTTGTCTGGCAACACCTTGATGGAGTCAATGATGAAAGTTCTTGTTCAAGCAACCTGTCTTGTCTGGCAACACCTTGATGGAGTCAATGATGAAAGTTCTTGTTCAAGCAACCTGTCTTGTCTGGCAACACCTTGATGGAGGGAATGATGAAAGTTCTTGTTCAAGCAACCTGTCTTGTCTGGCAACACCTTGATGGAGTCAATGATGAAAGTTCTTGTTCAAGCAACCTGTCTTGTCTGGCAACACCTTGATGGAGGGAATGATGAAAGTTCTTGTTCAAGCAACCTGTCTTGTCTGGCAACACCTTGATTGATGGAGGGAATGATGAAAGTTCTTGTTCAAGCAACCTGTCTTGTCTGGCAACACCTTGATGGAGGGAATGATGAAAGTTCTTGTTCAAGCAACCTGTCTTGTCTGGCAACACCTTGATGGAGGGAATGATGAAAGTTCTTGTTCAAGCAACCTGTCTTGTCTGGCAACACCTTGATGGAGTCAATGATGAAAGTTCTTGTTCAAGCAACCTGTCTTGTCTGGCAACACCTTGATGGAGTCAATGATGAAAGTGAAGCAACCTGTCTTGTCTGGCAAAGTTCTTGTTCAAGCAACCTGTCTTGTCTGGCAACACCTTGATGGAGGGAATGATGAAAGTTCTTGTTCAAGCAACCTGTCTTGTCTGGCAACACCTTGATGGAGGGAATGATGAAAGTTCTTGTTCAAGCAACCTGTCTTGTCTGGCAACACCTTGATGGAGTCAATGATGAAAGTTCTTGTTCAAGCAACCTGTCTTGTCTGGCAACACCTTGATGGAGGGAATGATGAAAGTTCTTGTTCAAGCAACCTGTCTTGTCTGGCAACACGTTGATGGAGGGAATGATGAAAGTTCTTGTTCAAGCAACCTGTCTTGTCTGGCAACACCTTGATGGAGTCAATGATGAAAGTTCTTGTTCAAGCAACCTGTCTTGTCTGGCAACACGTTGATGGAGGGAATGATGAAAGTTCTTGTTCAAGCAACCTGTCTTCTCTGGCAACACCTTGATGGAGGGAATGATGAAAGTTCTTGTTCAAGCAACCTGTCTTGTCTGGCAACACGTGGAGGGAATGATGAAAGAAGTCAATGATGAAAGTTCTTGTTCAAGCAACCTGTCTTGTCTGGCAAACACTCTTGATGGAGCTGGAATGATGAAAGTTCTTGTTTTTCAAGCTAACCTGTTCTTGGTCTGGCAAACAATTTTGATGGAGTCACGATTGAGTTCTTGGTTCAAGCAACTTGTCTAATCTGGCAACACGTTGATGGATTACGGAGGAAAAGCCTTGGTTCAAGCAACCCTGTCTTGTCTGGCAACACCTTGATGGAGGGAATGATGAAAAGTCGTTGTTCAAGCAACCTGCCTGTCTGGCAACACCTTGATGGAGTCAATTGATGAAAGTTCTTGTTCGGGCTAACTGTCTCACGGTCTGGCAAACACGTTGATGGAGGGAATGATGAAAGTTCCTTGGTTCAAGCAAATCCTGTCTTGAGTCTGGCAAAGCACCTTGATGGATGATGAAGTTCCTTGTTCAAGCAACCTGTCTTGTTCTGGCAACACCAGATGGAGGGAATGACGAAAGTTTCTTGTTCTGCCAACCTGTCTTGTCTGGGCAACACCCTTGATGGAGGTCAAGTGATGGCAGTTCTTGTTCTGCCAACCTGTTCTTGTCTGGCAAATTAACCTGAGGAGTCAATGATGGAGTTCGGTTCAAGCAACCTGTCTTGTCTGGAACACCTTGATGGAGGGAATTGATTGAAAGTTTTTGTTCTACAAATCCTGTCTTGTCTGGCAACACCTGATGGAGCTCAATGATGAAAGTTCTTGTTCAAGCAATCCTGTCTTGTCTGGCAAATCACCGTTGATGGGAGTCAATGATGAAAGTTCTTGTTCAAGCAACCTGTCTTGTCTGGCAAACACGTTGATGGAGTCAAAATGAATGGAAAGTTCTTGTTCTGGTTAAATCTGTCTTGTCTGGCAACACCTGATGGAGTCCAATGATGAAAGTTTCTTGTTCAAGCAACCTGTCTTGGTCTGGCAACACCTTGATGGAGGGAATGATGAAAGTTCTGGTTCAAGCAAACCTGTCTTGTTCTGCAAACAATCCTTGATGGAGTCAATGATGAAAGTTCTTGTTCAAGCAACCTGTCTTGTCTGGCAACAATGATGAAAGCCCTGCCAGATAAGTTCTTTGCCCTGCAACCTGTTCTTGTCTGGCAATACCTGATGGAGTCACGATGAAAGTTCTTGCTCAAAGCAACCTTGTTCTTTCTGGCAATAATTGGGATGGGAAGGGAATGATGGAAAAAGTTCTGTTCAAGCAACCTTGTCTTAACTGGCAACTCCGTTGATGGAGTTCAATGATTGAAAGTTCTGGTTCAAGTAACCTGTTCTTGTCTGGCAAGACCTGATGGAAGGGAATGATGAAAGTTCTTGTTCAAGCAACCCGTCTTGTCTGGCAAACACCTGATGGAGTGGGAATGATGAAAAGCTTCTTGTTCAAGCAATCCTGTTCTTCGGAAATCTGGCAAACACCTGATTGGAGTGGATGGGATGAGATCTTGTTCAAAGTAACTCGGTTCTTGTCTGGCAAACACTTGATGGAGCCACGATGAGTTCTTGTTCAAGCAACCTGGTCTTGTCTGGCAACACCTTTGATTGGAGGGTCAATGATGAAAGTTCTTTGTTCAAGCAACCTTGTCTTGTTCTGGCAACAACGTTGATGGAGGTGGAATGATGGAAAGTTCTTGTTCAAGCAACCTCGTCTTGTCTGGTAACACCCTTGATGGAGGGCCAAACAATGATGGAAAGTTTCTTGTTCAAGGCAACCTTGTCTTGTCTGGTACCTTGATGGTGGGAATGGATGGGAAAGTTGGTTAATTCAAGTAAACCTGGTCCTTGTTCTGGCAACACCTTAATGGAGGGAATTGATGAAAGTTCTTGTTCACCAACCTGTCTTGGTGTCTGGCAAACACCTGATGGAAGTCACCGATTGGATGTTCTGTTCAAGCAACCTCCTGTCTTGTCTAAGCAAAACACTGGTTGATGGAGGGAATGATGCAGAAAGTTCTTGTTCAAGCAAACCTTGTCTTGTCTGGCAACACCTTTGATGGAGGGCCAATGATGAAAGCCTTCTGTTCGGTTAAATCCTGTCTTGTCTGGCAACACCTTTGATGGAGCTAATGGAATGAGTCTGGTTCAAAGCAACTTGTCTTAATCTGACACCTGAATGGAGTCCAATGATGAAAGTTCTTGTTCAAGCAACCTGTCTTGTCTGGCAAACACCTTTGATGGAGTCAATGATGAGTTCTTGTTCAAGCAACCTTGTCTTGTCTGGCACACCTGAAGCGTGGAGTCAATTGATGAAAGTTCTTGTTCCAAGCAACCTTGTCTTATCTGGCACACCTGATGGCCGGGAATGATGAGTGTTCCTTGTTCGCCTAAACCTGGTCTTGTTCTGGCAACACCTTAATGAGTTGGGAATGATGGAAAGTTCTGTCTGGGCAAAAACCTGTTCTTGTTCTGGCAACAACCATTAGAGGAATGATTGAAAGTTCTTGGTTCAAGCAACCTGTCTGGTCTGGCAAATACCTGATGGAGTTCAATTGATTGAAAGTTCTGTCTAAGGCAACCTCCGGTTCCTTCGGTCTTGGGCAACACCTTGATGGAGGGTCAATGATGAAAAAGTTTTCTTGTTCAAGTTAACCCTGTCTTGTCTGGCAACACCTTGATGGAGTCAATGATGAAAGTTCCTTGTTCGCTGAACCTCCGTCTTGTCTGGCAAACACCTTGATGGAGGGAATGATGAAAGTTCTTGTTCAAGTAACCTGTCTTGTCTGGTAAACAATCCTTGATGGAGGGAATGGAATGTAGTTGTTTTGTTCTTAGCCAAATCTGTCTGTTCTTGGCAACACCTGATGGAGTCAATGATGAAAGATTCTTGTTCTAAGTAACCTGTCTTAGTCTGGCAACACCTTTGATGGAGTGGAATGATGAGGTTCTTGCTCCCAAGCAACCTGTCTTGTCTGGGTAAACACCTTTGATGGAGGTCAAATGATGAAAGTTCTTGTTCAAGGTTAAATCCTGTCTTGTCTGGCAACACCTTTGATGGAGGGCCAATGATGAAAGTTCTTGGTTCTAAGCAACCTGTCTTGTCTGGGCAACACCTTGATGGGAGGTGGAATGATGAAAAGTTCTTGGTTCTCAAGCAACCTGTCTTGTTCTGGCAACACCGTTGATGGGAGGGAATGATGAGTTCTTGTTCAAAAGCCCAACCGGTCAGTCTGGCAACAACCTTGATGGAGCTTAATGATGAAAGTTCTTGTTCCAAGCAATCCACCTTGGTCTGGCAACAATAATGGAGGGAATGATGAAAAAGTTCTTGTTCAAGCAAATCCTGGTCTTGTCTGGCAAACACCTCGATGGAGGGTGGGAATGATGGAAAGTTCTTGCCTCTGCTAACCTGTGTTCCTTGTCTGGCAACACCCTTGATGGAGTCAATGATGAAAGTTCTTGTTCTGCTAACCTGGTCTTGTCTGGCAACAATCTTTAGATTGGTGGAGTCAATTGTATGAAAGATTATCTGTTCTGGCAACCTGGTTCAATGTCCTGCAACACCTTCATTGGAGGGAACATTAGAAAGTTTTATTCGCAACCTGGTCTTGCCTGGCAAAACACCGTTGCCACGATGGAGGGAACATGGTAGAGTTCTTGTTCAAGCAACTCCGTCTTGTCTAAGCAAACACCTGATGGAGAGAGCCAATTGATGAAAAAGTTCTTGTTCGCAACTCTGGTCTTGTCTGCAACCACCTTGATGGAGTCAACGATGAAAGCTCTTGTTCAAAGCAACCTGGTCTTGTCTGGCAAACACGTTGATGGAGTCCAATGATGAAAGTTCTGTCTTCGCGAACTCCGTTCCTAGGTTCTGGCAAAGACCTGATGGAGTCATTTTTAGGAGAAAGTTCTTGTTCACAACCTGTCTTGTCTGGGCAAGGCAACACCTTTGAGGTGGAGGGAATGATGGTTCTTGTTCAAGCAACCTGTCTTGTCTGGCAACACCTGATGGAGTCATCAGGATGAAAGTTCTGTTCCGCTAAATTCCGTCTTGTTCGGGCAAATAATTCCTGATGGAGTCATCGACATGAAAGCTCTTGTTCAAGCAACCTGACTCTGTTCGGCAAACACCTGATGGAGGTGGGAATATACTTCTGAAAGTTCTTGTTCAAGCAACCTGCTCCTATCTGGCAACACCTTGATGGGGAGGGGTAAATGAAAGAGAAGAGAGATGAAGTTCTGTCTGTAACCTGTCTTGTCTACAACACCTTGATGGAGTCAATGATGAAGAAAGTCTTTGTCCCAAGCAAATCTCCTGTCTTTGTCTGGCAACACCTGATGGAGCCTGTATCGCGATGAAAGAAAGTTCTGTTCAAGCAACCTGTCTTGGTTCCGCCATAAACACCTTGATGGAGTCAATGATGAAATTCTTGTTCATAATCTGTCTTGTCTGGCAACACCATTTGATTACCAGATGGTGCCCGTTCGCCAACCTGTCTTGTCTGGCAAATACCTGATGAGTCAATGACGAAGAAAAAGTTCTTTGTCTGGGCTGCTTAACCTGGGACTTGTCTGGCAACACCCCTGATGGAGTCAATGTGATGAGTTCTTGTTCAAGCAACCTGTCTTGTCTGCAAATACGTTGAGGAGGGAATGATGAAAGTTCTATGGTTCAAGCAACTGTCTTGTCTGCAACACCTTGATGAGCCAATGATGAAGTTCTGTATTCACAACCTGTCTTGGTTCTGGCAACACCTTGATGGAGGGAATGATTTGTTCTTTTGAATGTTCGTTAACCTGTCTTGTCTGGCAACAATTGATGGAGGAATGATGCAAAGTTCTGTTCAAGCAACCTGTCTTGTCTGGCAACACCGATGGAGTCAATGAGATGAAAGTTCTTGTTCAAGCAACCTGTCTTGTCTCAAGCAACACTCTTGATGGACAATGATGAAAGTTCTTGTCTACAACCTGTCTTGTCTGGCAACACCTGATGGAGAGTCACGTGACAGAAAGTTTTCGTGGCATCAAGCAACCTGTCTTGTCTGGCAACACTTTAATGGAGGGAATGATTAGGAAAGCTCCTTTTTGTTCAAGCAACCTGTTTTTGTGTCTGGCAACACTGATGGAGGGAATGATGAAAGTTCTTGTTCGCAACTCCGTCTTGTCTGGCAACACCTTTGATGGAGTCATCGATGAAAGTTCTGTTCAAGCAAACCTGTCTTGTCTAAAACACCTTGATGGAAATAACGATGAAAAGTTCTTGTTCAAGCAACCTGTTCTATATCTGGCAAACACGTTGATGGAGGAATGATGAAAGTTCATGTTCAAGCAACCTGTCTTGTTCGGGCAACAATCTTGATGGTGGAGTCACGATGGAAAGTTCTGTTCAAGCAACCTGTCTTGTCTGGCAACACCTCTTGATGGGAGAGTCAATGATGAAAGTTCTGTTCAAGCAACCGTCTTGTCTGCAACACTCTGATTGAGTCAATGATGAAAGTTCTTGTTCGGCAACCTGTCTGTCTAGTAACACCTTGATGGACAATGATGAAAGTTCTGTCTGGCTGCCAACCCGTCTCGGTCTGGCAACACCTTTGATGGAGTCAATGATGAAAGTTCTGCAGCAAGGTTCACACCTGTCTTGTCTGCAACACCTCGATTGAGTCAATGATGAAAGTTCTTTGTCTGCTAACCTGTCTTGTCTTGGCAAACAATTCCTGATGGTCACGATGAAAACTTGTTCAAGCAACCCGTCTTGTTCGGGCAACTCCTTGATGGAGTCAATTGATGAAGTTCTTGGTTCAAGCAACCTTGTCTTGAACTGGCAACACCTGATGGAAGGGAATGATGAAAGTTCTTGTTCAAGGGCAACCTTGTCTGTGTCTGGCAACCACCTGATGGAGCTTGGGTCGATGGAAAGTTCTTGTTCAAGCAACCTTGTCTTATCTGCAACACGTTGGAATGGAGGGAATGATGAAAGTTCTTATTCACAACCTGTTCTTGTCTGGCAACACCTTGATGGGAGCCAATGATGCCAAAGTTCTGTTCAAGCAACTTCCATCTTGTCTGGCAACACCTTATAATGGAGTGGAATGTCGGAATGAGTTCGGCCCAAGCAACCTTGTCTTGTTCTGGCAACACCTTGAATGGAGGGAATGATGAAAGTTCCTGTCTTGGCTAACTCTGGTCTTGTCTTGGCAAACACCTTTGATGGAGTCAATGATGAAAAGTTCTTGTTCAAGTAACCTCTGTCTTGTCCCTGGCAAACACCTTTGATGGAGTCAACGATGAGTTCTTGTTCAAAGCAACCTGTCTTTGTTCTGGCAACACCTGATGGGAGCCAACAGATGAAAGTTCTGGACTAACAACCTTGTCTTGTCTGGCAACACCTGGATGGAGTGTAATGATGAAAGTTCTTGTTCAAGTAAACCCTGTCTTGTCTGGCAAACAATCCTTGATGGAGTCAATGATGAAAGTTCTTGTTCAAGCAACTCATCTTATCTGGGCAACACGTTACGGAGGAACGATTATTCCTTGTTCATTAACCTGTCTTGGTCTGGCAACACCTTTACGGTTTCGGCCGATGGAGCTCTTGTTCAAGCAACCTGTCTTGTTCTGGCAACACCTTTGATGGAGTCAATGATGAAAGTTCCTGTTCAAGCAACTTCCGTTCGGTCTGGCAAACACCTGATTGGAGTCAATGAATGAGTTCTTGTTCAAAGTTAACCTGTTCCGGTCTGGCAAATAACCTTGATGGGAGCTACCGATGAAAGTTCTTGTTCAAGCAACCTGTCTTGTCTGGCAACACCTTGATGGAGGGAATGATGAAAGTTCTTGTTCAAGCAACCTGACTTGTCTGGCAACACCTTGATGGAGTCAATGATGAAAGTTCTTGTTCAAGCAACCTGTCTTGTCTGGCAACACCTTGATGGAGTCAATGATGAAAGTTCTTGTTCAAGCAACCTGTCTTGTCTGGCAACACCTTGATGGAGGGAATGATGAAAGTTCTTGTTCAAGCAACCTGTCTTGTCTGGCAACACCTTGATGGAGGGAATGATGAAAGTTCTTGTTCAAGCAACCTGTCTTGTCTGGCAACACCTTGATGGAGTCAATGATGAAAGTTCTTGTTCAAGCAACCTGTCTTGTCTGGCAACACCTTGATGGAGGGAATGATGAAAGTTCTTGTTCAAGCAACCTGTCTTGTCTGGCAACACCTTGATGGAGTCAATGATGAAAGTTCTTGTTCAAGCAACCTGTCTTGTCTGGCAACACCTTGATGGAGGGAATGATGAAAGTTCTTGTTCAAGCAACCTGTCTTGTCTGGCAACACCTTGATGGAGTCAATGATGAAAGTTCTTGTTCAAGCAACCTGTCTTGTCTGGCAACACCTTGATGGAGTGAATGATGAAAGTTCTTGTTCAAGCAACCTGTCTTGTCTGGCAACACCTTGATGGAGGGAATGATGAAAGTTCTTGTTCAAGCAACCTGTCTTGTCTGGCAACACCTTGATGGAGGGAATGATGAAAGTTCTTGTTCAAGCAACCTGTCTTGTCTGGCAACACGTTGATGGAGTCAATGATGAAAGTTCTTGTTCAAGCAACCTGTCTTGTCTGGCAACACCTTGATGGAGTCAATGATGAAAGTTCTTGTTCAAGCAACCTGTCTTGTCTGGCAACACCTTGATGGAGGGAATGATGAAAGTTCTTGTTCAAGCAACCTGTCTTGTCTGGCAACACGTTGATGGAGTCAATGATGAAAGTTCTTGTTCAAGCAACCTGTCTTGTCTGGCAACACCTTGATGGAGGGAATGATGAAAGTTCTTGTTCAAGCAACCTGTCTTGTCTGGCAACACCTTGATGGAGGGAATGATGAAAGTTCTTGTTCAAGCAACCTGTCTTGTCTGGCAACACCTTGATGGAGTCAATGATGAAAGTTCTTGTTCAAGCAACCTGTCTTGTCTGGCAACACCTTGATGGAGTCAATGATGAAAGTTCTTGTTCAAGCAACCTGTCTTGTCTGGCAACACCTTGATGGAGTCAATGATGAAAGTTCTTGTTCAAGCAACCTGTCTTGTCTGGCAACACCTTGATGGAGTCAATGATGAAAGTTCTTGTTCAAGCAACCTGTCTTGTCTGGCAACACCTTGATGGAGGGAATGATGAAAGTTCTTGTTCAAGCAACCTGTCTTGTCTGGCAACACCTTGATGGAGTCAATGATGAAAGTTCTTGTTCAAGCAACCTGTCTTGTCTGGCAACACCTTGATGGAGTCAATGATGAAAGTTCTTGTTCAAGCAACCTGTCTTGTCTGGCAACACCTTGATGGAGGGAATGATGAAAGTTCTTGTTCAAGCAACCTGTCTTGTCTGGCAACACCTTGATGGAGGGAATGATGAAAGTTCTTGTTCAAGCAACCTGTCTTGTCTGGCAACACCTTGATGGAGGGAATGATGAAAGTTCTTGTTCAAGCAACCTGTCTTGTCTGGCAACACCTTGATGGAGTCAATGATGAAAGTTCTTGTTCAAGCAACCTGTCTTGTCTGGCAACACCTTGATGGAGTCAATGATGAAAGTTCTTGTTCAAGCAACCTGTCTTGTCTGGCAACACCTTGATGGAGTCAATGATGAAAGTTCTTGTTCAAGCAACCTGTCTTGTCTGGCAACACCTTGATGGAGGGAATGATGAAAGTTCTTGTTCAAGCAACCTGTCTTGTCTGGCAACACCTTGATGGAGTCAATGATGAAAGTTCTTGTTCAAGCAACCTGTCTTGTCTGGCAACACCTTGATGGAGGGAATGATGAAAGTTCTTGTTCAAGCAACCTGTCTTGTCTGGCAACACCTTGATGGAGTCAATGATGAAAGTTCTTGTTCAAGCAACCTGTCTTGTCTGGCAACACCTTGATGGATGGAATGATGAAAGTTCTTGTTCAAGCAACCTGTCTTGTCTGGCAACACCTTGATGGAGGGAATGATGAAAGTTCTTGTTCAAGCAACCTGTCTTGTCTGGCAACACCTTGATGGAGGGAATGATGAAAGTTCTTGTTCAAGCAACCTGTCTTGTCTGGCAACACCTTGATGGAGTCAATGATGAAAGTTCTTGTTCAAGCAACCTGTCTTGTCTGGCAACACCTTGATGGAGGGAATGATGAAAGTTCTTGTTCAAGCAACCTGTCTTGTCTGGCAACACCTTGATGGAGGGAATGATGAAAGTTCTTGTTCAAGCAACCTGTCTTGTCTGGCAACACCTTGATGGAGGGAATGATGAAAGTTCTTGTTCAAGCAACCTGTCTTGTCTGGCAACACCTTGATGGAGGGAATGATGAAAGTTCTTGTTCAAGCAACCTGTCTTGTCTGGCAACACCTTGATGGAGGGAATGATGAAAGTTCTTGTTCAAGCAACCTGTCTTGTCTGGCAACACCTTGATGGAGTCAATGATGAAAGTTCTTGTTCAAGCAACCTGTCTTGTCTGGCAACACCTTGATGGAGGGAATGATGAAAGTTCTTGTTCAAGCAACCTGTCTTGTCTGGCAACACCTTGATGGAGGGAATGATGAAAGTTCTTGTTCAAGCAACCTGTCTTGTCTGGCAACACCTTGATGGAGGGAATGATGAAAGTTCTTGTTCAAGCAACCTGTCTTGTCTGGCAACACCTTGATGGAGTCAATGATGAAAGTTCTTGTTCAAGCAACCTGTCTTGTCTGGCAACACGTTGATGGAGTCAATGATGAAAGTTCTTGTTCAAGCAACCTGTCTTGTCTGGCAACACCTTGATGGAGTCAATGATGAAAGTTCTTGTTCAAGCAACCTGTCTTGTCTGGCAACACCTTGATGGAGGGAATGATGAAAGTTCTTGTTCAAGCAACCTGTCTTGTCTGGCAACACCTTGATGGAGGGAATGATGAAAGTTCTTGTTCAAGCAACCTGTCTTGTCTGGCAACACGTTGATGGAGTCAATGATGAAAGTTCTTGTTCAAGCAACCTGTCTTGTCTGGCAACACCTTGATGGAGTCAATGATGAAAGTTCTTGTTCAAGCAACCTGTCTTGTCTGGCAACACCTTGATGGAGTCAATGATGAAAGTTCTTGTTCAAGCAACCTGTCTTGTCTGGCAACACCTTGATGGAGGGAATGATGAAAGTTCTTGTTCAAGCAACCTGTCTTGTCTGGCAACACCTTGATGGAGTCAATGATGAAAGTTCTTGTTCAAGCAACCTGTCTTGTCTGGCAACACCTTGATGGAGTCAATGATGAAAGTTCTTGTTCAAGCAACCTGTCTTGTCTGGCAACACCTTGATGGAGTCAATGATGAAAGTTCTTGTTCAAGCAACCTGTCTTGTCTGGCAACACCTTGATGGAGGGAATGATGAAAGTTCTTGTTCAAGCAACCTGTCTTGTCTGGCAACACCTTGATGGAGTCAATGATGAAAGTTCTTGTTCAAGCAACCTGTCTTGTCTGGCAACACCTTGATGGAGGGAATGATGAAAGTTCTTGTTCAAGCAACCTGTCTTGTCTGGCAACACCTTGATGGAGGGAATGATGAAAGTTCTTGTTCAAGCAACCTGTCTTGTCTGGCAACACCTTGATGGAGGGAATGATGAAAGTTCTTGTTCAAGCAACCTGTCTTGTCTGGCAACACCTTGATGGAGGGAATGATGAAAGTTCTTGTTCAAGCAACCTGTCTTGTCTGGCAACACCTTGATGGAGTCAATGATGAAAGTTCTTGTTCAAGCAACCTGTCTTGTCTGGCAACACCTTGATGGAGGGAATGATGAAAGTTCTTGTTCAAGCAACCTGTCTTGTCTGGCAACACCTTGATGGAGGGAATGATGAAAGTTCTTGTTCAAGCAACCTGTCTTGTCTGGCAACACCTTGATGGAGTCAATGATGAAAGTTCTTGTTCAAGCAACCTGTCTTGTCTGGCAACACCTTGATGGAGGGAATGATGAAAGTTCTTGTTCAAGCAACCTGTCTTGTCTGGCAACACCTTGATGGAGGGAATGATGAAAGTTCTTGTTCAAGCAACCTGTCTTGTCTGGCAACACCTTGATGGAGTCAATGATGAAAGTTCTTGTTCAAGCAACCTGTCTTGTCTGGCAACACCTTGATGGAGGGAATGATGAAAGATCTTGTTCAAGCAACCTGTCTTGTCTGGCAACACCTTGATGGAGGGAATGATGAAAGTTCTTGTTCAAGCAACCTGTCTTGTCTGGCAACACCTTGATGGAGTCAATGATGAAAGTTCTTGTTCAAGCAACCTGTCTTGTCTGGCAACACCTTGATGGAGGGAATGATGAAAGTTCTTGTTCAAGCAACCTGTCTTGTCTGGCAACACGTTGATGGAGGGAATGATGAAAGTTCTTGTTCAAGCAACCTGTCTTGTCTGGCAACACCTTGATGGAGGGAATGATGAAAGTTCTTGTTCAAGCAACCTGTCTTGTCTGGCAACACCTTGATGGAGGGAATGATGAAAGTTCTTGTTCAAGCAACCTGTCTTGTCTGGCAACACCTTGATGGAGGGAATGATGAAAGTTCTTGTTCAAGCAACCTGTCTTGTCTGGCAACACCTTGATGGAGGGAATGATGAAAGTTCTTGTTCAAGCAACCTGTCTTGTCTGGCAACACCTTGATGGAGGGAATGATGAAAGTTCTTGTTCAAGCAACCTGTCTTGTCTGGCAACACCTTGATGGAGGGAATGATGAAAGTTCTTGTTCAAGCAACCTGTCTTGTCTGGCAACACCTTGATGGAGGGAATGATGAAAGTTCTTGTTCAAGCAACCTGTCTTGTCTGGCAACACCTTGATGGAGGGGAATGATGAAAGTTCTTGTTCAAGCAACCTGTCTTGTCTGGCAACACCTTGATGGAGTCAATGATGAAAGTTCTTGTTCAAGCAACCTGTCTTGTCTGGCAACACCTTGATGGAGGGAATGATGAAAGTTCTTGTTCAAGCAACCTGTCTTGTCTGGCAACACGTTGATGGAGGGAATGATGAAAGTTCTTGTTCAAGCAACCTGTCTTGTCTGGCAACACCTTGATGGAGGAAATGATGAAAGTTCTTGTTCAAGCAACCTGTCTTGTCTGGCAACACCTTGATGGAGGGAATGATGAAAGTTCTTGTTCAAGCAACCTGTCTTGTCTGGCAACACCTTGATGGAGTCAATGATGAAAGTTCTTGTTCAAGCAACCTGTCTTGTCTGGCAACACCTTGATGGAGTCAATGATGAAAGTTCTTGTTCAAGCAACCTGTCTTGTCTGGCAACACCTTGATGGAGGGAATGATGAAAGTTCTTGTTCAAGCAACCTGTCTTGTCTGGCAACACCTTGATGGAGTCAATGATGAAAGATCTTGTTCAAGCAACCTGTCTTGTCTGGCAACACCTTGATGGAGGGAATGATGAAAGTTCTTGTTCAAGCAACCTGTCTTGTCTGGCAACACCTTGATGGAGGGAATGATGAAAGTTCTTGTTCAAGCAACCTGTCTTGTCTGGCAACACCTTGATGGAGTCAATGATGAAAGTTCTTGTTCAAGCAACCTGTCTTGTCTGGCAACACCTTGATGGAGGGAATGATGAAAGTTCTTGTTCAAGCAACCTGTCTTGTCTGGCAACACCTTGATGGAGGGAATGATGAAAGTTCTTGTTCAAGCAACCTGTCTTGTCTGGCAACACCTTGATGGAGGGTCAATGATGAAAGTTCTTGTTCAAGTAACCTGTCTTGTCTGGCAACACCTTGATGGAGGGAATGATGAAAGTTCTTGTTCAAGCAACCTGTCTTGTCTGGCAACACCTTGATGGAGGGAATGATGAAAGTTCTTGTTCAAGTAACCTGTCTTGTCTGGCAACACCTTGATGGAGTCAATTATGAAAGTTCTTGTTCAAGCAACCTGTCTTGTCTGGCAACACCTTGATGGAGTCAATGATGAAAGTTCTTGTTCAAGCAACCTGTCTTGTCTGGCAACACCTTGATGGAGTCAATGATGAAAGTTCTTGTTCAAGCAACCTGTCTTGTCTGGCAACACCTTAATGGAGGGAATGATGAAAGTTCTTGTTCAAGCAACCTGTCTTGTCTCGCAACACCTTGATGGAGGGAATGATGAAAGTTCTTGTTCAAGCAACCTGTCTTGTCTGGCAACACCTTGATGGAGTCAATGATGAAAGTTCTTGTTCAAGCAACCTGTCTTGTCTGGCAACACCTTGATGGAGGAAATGATGAATGTTCTTGTTCAAGCAACCTGTCTTGTCTGGCAACACCTTGATGGAGGGAATGATGAAAGTTCTTGTTCAAGCAACCTGTCTTGTCTGGCAACACCTTGATGGAGTCAATGATGAAAGTTCTTGTTCAAGCAACCTGTCTTGTCTGGGAACACCTGATGGAGTCAATGATGAAAGTTCTTGTTCAAGCAACCTGTCTTGTCTGGCAACACCTTGATGGAGTCAATGATGAAAGTTCTTGTTCAAGCAACCTGTCTTGTCTGGCAACACCTTGATGGAGGGAATGATGAAAGTTCTTGTTCAAGCAACCTGTCTTGTCTGGCAACACCTTGATGGAGTCAATGATGAAAGTTCTTGTTCAAGCAACCTGTCTTGTCTGGCAACACGTTGATGGAGTGATGAAAGTTCTTGTTCAAGCAACCTGTCTTGTCTGGCAACACCTTGATGGAGGGAATGATGAAAGTTCTTGGTTCAAAGCAACCTGTCTTGTCTGGCAACACCTTGATGGAGGGAATGATGAAAGTTCTTGTTCAAGCAACCTGTCTTGTCTTGGCAACAATCCTGATGGAGGGTCAATGATGAAAGTTCTTGTTCCAAGCAAACCTGTCTTGTCTGGCAACACCTTGATGGAGTCAATGATGAAAGTTCTTGTTCGCTAACCTGTCTTGTCTGGCAAACACCTTTGATGGAGGGAATGATGAAAAAGTTCTTGTTCAAGCAACCTGTCTTGTCTGGCAACAACCTTTGATGGAGTCTGGTGATGAAAGTTCTTCTTGTTCAAGCTAAAATTCCTGTCTTGTCTTGGCAACACCTTGATGGAGTCAACTGATGAAAGTTCTTGTTCAAGCAACCTCCGTCTTGTCTGGCAACACCCTTGATGGAGGGAAGGGAATGATGAAGATCTTGTTCAAGCAACCCTGTCTTGTCTGGCAACACCTTGATGGAGTCAATGATGAAAGTTCTTGTTCAAGCAACCTTGGTCTTGTCTGGCAAATACCTTTTGATGGAGGGTGGAATGATGAAAGTTCTTGTTCAAGCAACCTGGTCTTGTCTGGGCAAAACCTTTGATGGAGTCACGATGAAAGTTCTTGTTCAAGCAACCTGTCTTGTCTGGCAACACCTTGATGGAGGGAATGATGGTGTTCCCTGTTCAAGCAACCTGTCTTGTCTGGCAAAACCCTTGATGGAGTCCAATGATGGAAAGTTCTTGTTCAAGCAACCCTGTCTTGTCTGGCAACACCTTCTGATGGAGGGAATGATGAAAGTTCTTGTTCAAGCAACCTGTCTTGTCTGGCAACACCTGATGGAGGGAATGATGAAAGTTCTTGTTCTGGGAGCAACCTGTCTTGTCTGGCAAAACCTGATGGGAGGGAATGATGAAAGTTCTTGTTCAAGCAACCTGTCTTGTCTGGCAACACTTGATGGAGGGGGAATGATGAGTTCCCTTGTTCAAGGCAACCTGTCTTGTCTGGCAAAACCTTTGATGGAGTCAATACGATGAAAGTTCTTGTTCAAGCAACCTGTCTTCTGGCAAATAATCTTCTTGGCTGGAAGTGAATGATGAAAGTTCTTGTTCGCTAACCTGTCTTGTCTGCACCTTGGATGGGAAGCCAATGATGAAAGTTCTTGTTCGCAACCTGTCTTGTCTGGCAACCACCTGATGGAGGAATTGATGAAAGTTCTTAATTCAAGGCAAAACCTGTCTTGTCTGGCACCTGGATGGAGTCCAATGATGAAAGTTCTTTGGTTCAAGCAACCTGTCTCTGTTCCGCACCACCTTGATGGAGGGAATGATGAAAGTTCTTGTCTGGCAACCTGTCTTGTCTGGCAACCACCTTGATGGAGGAATGATGGTGCCCTTGTTCAAGCAAACCTGTTCCTTGTTCTGGCAAAACCCACCCTTGATGGAGTCAATGATGAAAGTTCCTGTTCAAGGCTAACCTGTCTTGTCTGGCAAACACCTTGATGGAGGGAATGATGAAAGTTCTTGTTCAAGCAACCTGTCTTGTCTGGCAAATAATCCTTGATGGAGGGAATGATGAAAGCTGTTCAAGCAACCTGTCTTGTCTGGCACACCTTGATGGAGGAATTGATGAAAGTTCTTGCTTCAAGCAAACCTGTCTTGTCTGGCAACACCTTTGATGGAGTGGAATGGATGAAAGTTCTTGTTCAAGCAACCTGTCTTGTCTGGCAACACCTTCAGATGGAGGGAATGATGAAAGTTCTTGTTCTGCTAACCTGTCCCTTGTTCTGGCAACACCTTGATGGAGGGAATCATGAGTTCTTGGTTTTCAAGCAACCTTGTCTTGTCTGGCAAATACCTTGATGGAGTCAATGATGGAAAGTTCTTGTTCAAGCCAACCTGGTCTTGTCTGGCAAAACACCTTTGATTGGAGGGGGAATGATGAAAGTTCTTTGTTCAAGCAACCTCAGTCTTGTCTGGCAACACCTTTGATGGAGTCAATGATGAAAGTTCTTCCCTGGTTCCTGTAACCTGGTCTTGTCTGGCAAACACCTTTGATGGAGTGGATGAAAGTTCTTGGTTCAAGCAACCTGTCTGGTCTGGCATACCATGATGGAGGGAATTGATGAAAGTTCTTGTTCAAGCAACCTCGTCTTGTCTGGCAAACACCTTGATGGAGTGGAATGGGAATGAGTTCTGGTTCAAGCAACCTTGTCTTGTTCTGGCAACACCTGATGGAGGGTATGATGAAAGTTCTTGTTCAAGCAACCTTGTCTTGGTTTGGCAACACCTTTGAATGGAGGTGGGAAATGATGAAAGATTCCTTGTTCAAGCAACCTGTCTTGTTCTGGCAACACCTTGATGGAGGGTCAATGATGAAAGTTCTTGTTCAAGCAACCTGTCTTGTCTGGCAACACGTTGATGGAGCCAATGATGAAAAGTTCTTGTTCAAGCAAATCCTGTCTTGTCTGGCAACATCCTTGATGGAGGGGAATGATGAAAGTTCTTGTTCAAGCAACCTGTCTTGTTCTGGCAACATCCTTGATGGGAGTCAATGATGAAAGTTCTTGTTCAAAGCAACCTCGTCTTGTCTGGCAAACACCTTGATGGAGTCACGATGAGTTCTTGTTCACAACCTGTCTTTGTCTGGCAAACACCTTGATGGAGTGGGAATGATGGCCGTTCTTGTCCAAGCAAATTCTGTCTTGGGTCTGGCAAACACCCTTTGATGGAGTCAATGATGAAAGTTCTTGTTCAAGCTCCTGTCCTTGTCTGGCAACACCTGATGGAGGGGGAATGATGAAAAGTTCTTGTTCTGCCAACCTGTCTTGTCTGGCAAACACCTTCGATGGAGTCAATGATGAAAGTTCTTGTTCAAGCAAACCTCCCGTCTTGGTCTGGCAACACCTTTGATGGAGGGTGGGAAATGATGAAAGTTCTGTTCAAGCAACCTGTCGTTCGTCTGGGCAACACCTCTGATGGAGGGTCAATGATGGAGTTCTTGTTCTCGGGCTAACCTGTCTTGTCTGGCAACACCTTTGATGGAGGGAATGATGGTTGTTCTGTTCGCAACCTGTCTTGAAATCTGAGAAAGAAGTCTGATGGAGGGAATGATGAAAGTTCTTGTTCGCTAACCTGTCTGGTTCAGGCAACACCTGATGGAGAATGATGAAAGTTCTGTTCAAGCTACCAACCCTATAGTCTGTGTTGGCAACATCTTGATGGAGGAATGATGAAAGATCTTGTTGTTCAAGCAACCTGTCTTGTCTGGCAAACACCTTATGGAGCCAATGATGAAAGTTCTGTTCAAGCAACCTGTCTTGTCTGGCAACACCTTGATGGAGGGAAGTGATGAAAGTTCTGTTCAAGCAACCTGTCTTGTCTGGCAACACCTTGATGAGGGAATGATGAAAGTTCTTGTTCAACTGCTTAACCTGGTCTTGTCTGGACAACACCTTGACAATGGAGTGGAAGATGGCAAAGTGTTCTGTTCAAGCAACCTGTCTTGTCTGGCAATACCTCCGATGGAGCTGATGAAAGTTCTTGTTCAACAACCTGTCTTGTCTGGCAAACACCTTGATGGAGTCAATGATGAAAGTTCTTCTGCTCAAGCAACCTGTCTTGTCTGCAACACCTTGATGGAGTGGGAATGATGAAAGTTCTTGTTCAAGCAACCTGTCTTGTCTGGCAACACCTTGATGGAGTTAATGATGAAAGTTCTGTTCAAGCAATCCTGTCCGGTCTGGCAACACCTTGATGGAGGGAATGATTAAAGTTCTTGTTCAGCAACCTGTCTTGTCTGGTAACACCTGATGGAGTAATGACAAAGTTCTTGTCTGCAAACCTGTCTTGTCTGGCAACACCTGATGGAGTCATTACGATGAAAGTTCTTGTCTGCGTGAATCCGGGTTCTGTCTGGCAACACCTGATGGAGGGTCAATGATGAAAGTTCTGTTCGGGCTAACCCGTCTTGTCTGGCAACACCTGATGGAGTAATGATGAAAGTTCTTGTTCAAGCAATCCGTCTTGTCTGGCAACACCTGATGGAGGGAATGATGAAAGTTCTGTTCAAGAATCCCTGTCTTGTCTGGAACACCTTGATGGAGGGAATGATGAAATTTGTTCTGTTCGGCAAACCTACTATCGTCTTGTCTGCAACACCTTGATGGAGTGAATGATGAAAGTTCTTGTTCAAGCAACCTGTCTTGTCTGGCAAACACCTTGATGAGCCAATGATGAAAGTTCTTGTTCAAGCCAACTGTCTTGTTCGGCAACACCTCTTGATGGAGTCACCGATGAGCCTTGGATGTGCTGTTGCAACCTGTCTTGTCTGGCAACACCTTGATGGAGTCACGATGAAAGTTCTTAATTCACAACTCCCGTCTTGTCTGGCAACACCTTGATGGAGGGAATGATGAAAGTTCTGTTCAAGCAACCTGTCTTGTCTGGCAACACCTTGATGGGAGGGAATGATGAAAGTTCTGTTCAAGCAACCTGTCTTGTCTGGCAACACCTGATGGAGTCAATGATGAAAGTTCTTGTTCGCTAACCTTGTCTTGTCTGGCAACACCTTGATGGAGTGGGAATGATGAAAGTTCTGTTCAAGCAACCTGTCTTGTCTGGCAACACCTGATGGAGTGGAATGATGAAAGTTCTTGTTCAAGCAACCTGTCTTGTCTGCAACATGTTGATGGAGGGTAATAGAATGTTGAGTTCTGTCTGCCAAATCTGATAATTGATGAGCTTGCAAGCAATTCCTGATGGAGCCAATGATGAAAGTTCTGTTCAAGCAATCCTGTCTGTCTGGCAAATACCTTGATGGAGGGTCAATGATGGTGTTCTTGTTCAAGCAACCTGTCTTGTCTGGCAACACCTTGATGGAGGGAATGATGAAAGTTCTTGTTCAAGCAACCTGGTCTGGCCTGGGTGCAACCTTAATGGAGGGAATACGTTGCCTGCCCGCTAAACCTGGTCTTGTCTGGCAACACCTTGATGGAGGGCTAAAATGATGAAAGTTCTTGTTCAAGCAACCTGTCTTGTCTGGCAAACATTCCTTGATGGGGAAGTCAATGATGGCAAAGTTCTGTTCAAGCAACCTGTCTTGTCTGGCAACACCTGATGGAGGCCAATGATGAGTTCTTGTTCAAGCAACCTGTCTTGTCTGGCAAACACCTTTGATGGAGGGTGGAATGATGGAAAGTTCTTGTTCCCAAGCAACCTGTCTTGTCTGGCAACACCTGATGGAGGGCCAATGATGAAAGTTCTTGTTCTGCAACCTGTCTTGTCTGGCAAACACCTGATTGGAGGGAATGGATGGGAAAGTTCTTGGTTCAAGCAACCTGTCTTGTCTGGCAACACCTTACCGGAGGATTGTTCTGTTCAAGCAACCTGTCTTGTCTGGCAACACCTGATGGAGCCAATGAATGAGCCTTGTTCAAAGCAACCTTGTCTTGTCTAAGCAACACCTTTGATGGAGCTTTGGCCGAATGAAAGTTCCTTGTTCGCAACTTCGTCTTGGTCTGGCAAACACCTTGATGGAGTCAATGATGAAAGTTCTTGTTCAAGCAACCTGTCTTGTCTGGCAAATACCGTTGATGGAGGGTCAATGATGAAAGTTCTGGTTCAAGCAACCTGTCTTGTCTGGCAACACCTTGATGGAGGGTCAATGATGAAAGTTCTTTTTGTTCAAGCAACCTGTCTTGTCTGGCAACACCGTTGATGGAGGGTCAATGATGAGTTCTTGTTCAATCAACCTGTCTTGTCTGGCAACAATCCTTTGATGGGGAAGGGAATGATGAAAGTTCTTGTTCCAAGTAACCTGGGTCTTGTCTGGCAACACCGCTTGATGGAGGGTCAATGATGAAAGTTCTTTGTTCGCTAACCTGTCTTGTCTGGCAAACACCTTTGATTGGAGGGCCAATGATGAAAGTTCCCTTGTTCAAGCAACCTGTCTTGTCTGGCAACACCTTTGATGGAGTCAATGATGAAAATTCTGTTCAAGCAACCTGTTCTAAGTCTGGCAACCACCTTGGATGGAGCCAATTGATGAAAATTCTGGTTCAAGCAACCCGTGTCTGGCAACACCTTGGATGGGAAGGGAATGATGAAAAGTTCTTGGCTTCAAGCAACCTGTCTTGTCTGGCAACACCTTGATGGAGTCAATGATGAAAAAGTTCTGTTGTTCAAGCAACCTGTCTTGTCATGCAACACGTTGATGGAGTCAATGATGAAAGTTCTTGTTCAAGCAACCTGTCTTGTCACAACCCCTTATAAATCGGAACGATTAGTTCCTTGTTCAAGCAACCTGGTCTTGGTCTGGCAACACCTTGATGGAAGTTCAATTGATTGAAAGTTCTTGTTCAAAGCAAGCCTGTCTTGTCTGGCAACACCGTTGATGGAGTCAATGATGAAAGTTCTTGTTCAAGCAACCTGTCTTGTGGCCTAACCTTTGGCTGAATGGAGGAAATGATTGAATGTTCTTGGTTCAGCGACCTGTCTTGTCAACAACACCTTGATGGAGGAATTGATGAGTTTCTTGTTCAAGCAACCTGTCTTTGTCTGGCAACACCTTGATGGAGGGAAATGATAAGTTCTTGTTCAAAAACAACCTTGTTCTGCTAAAGAACTTTTAACCAGTTCTGGAAGGATAGTAAGAGTTCTTGTTCAAGCAACCTGTAACCTCTTAACCACCTTGATGGAGGGAATGGAACAGTAGAAGAAGTTCTTGTTCAAGCAGCCTGTCTTGTCATGGTTTCTCCAAGTGGAGTCAATGGTGAAGTTCCTTGTTCAATTCAACCTGTCTTGTCTGCCCAACACCTTGATGGAAGTTCAATTGATTGAAGTTCTTGTTTAACCTGTCTTGTCTGGCAACACCTTGATGGAGTCAATGATGAGGATTCTTGTTCAAGCAACCTGTCTTGTCTGGCAAGCACCTTGATGGAGTCAATGATGAAAAGTTCATTGTTCCAAGCAACCTGTCTTGTCTGGCAGCACCTTGATGGAGGGATGATTGAGTTCTTGTTGACAACCTGTCTTGTCTGGCAACAACCCGACCTTGGATGGGTCAATGATGAAGTTCTTGTTCAAACGCGCTTCCTGTCTTGTCTGGCAACACCTTGTCCAGATTAATTAGAAAGTTCTTATTCCAAGCAACCTGTCTTGTCTGGCAGCACCTTGGATGGAGGGAATGATTGAAAGTTCTTGTTCAAGCAACCTGTCTTGTCTGGCAACACCTTGATGGAGGGAATAGTTGGAAAGTTCGTGTTCAAACGACCTTGTCTTGTTCTGTAACTTTTAGCAATGGAGTCAGTGAAGTTCCTTGTTCAAGCAACCTTGTCTTGTCTGGCAACACCTTGATGGAGGTCAATGATAAGAAAGTTCTTGTTCCAAACAAGCCTGTCTTGTCTAGGCAACACCTTGATTAGGAGGGAATGATGAAAGTTCTTGTTCCAAGCAGCCTGTCTTGTCATGGCAACACCTTGATGGATCAATGATGAAAGAGTTCTTGTTCAAGCAACCTGTCTTGTCTAGGCAACACCTTGATGGAGGGAATGATGAAGTTCTTGTTCAGAAGCAACCTGTCTTGTCTAGGCAACACCTTGATGGAGAAGATGGTAGAAAGTTCAATTGACAACCTGGATTCTTTGCTTCTTGCAACCAGCCTGGGTCAATTGATGAAAGTTCTTGGTTCAAGCAACCTTGATGGCGATACTGTAACACCTTGGAATGGAGGGAATGAATGGAGTTCTTGTTCCAAGCAACCTGTGTTGTCTGGCAACATTGATGGAGGGAATGATGAAGTTTGCCAGTTAAACAGCCTGGTCTTGTCTGGCAACACCTTGATGGAAGAATTGATTAAGATTCAATTAGCAACCTGTCTTGTCTGGCAACACCTTGGCTTGAGGTCAATGATGAAAGTTCTTGGTTGAAGCAACCTCTTGTCTGGCAACGCATGTGGTGGAGGGAATTAGTAAGTTCTTGGTTCAAACAGCCTTGTCTTATCTGGTGTTTACCTTGGAATGGAGAATGATGAAAGTTCTTGTTCAAAGCAACCTGTCTTGTCTGGCAACCACCTTGATGGAGTCAATAGATGGAAAGTTCTTGTTCCAAGCAACCTGTCTTGTCATGGCAACACCTTGATGGAGGGTCAATGATGAAGTTCTTGTTCAAGCAAGCCTGTCTTGTCTGGCAACACCTTGATGGAGGGGAATGGGAATGATAGAAAGTTCTTGTTTCAGGCAAGCCTACACTGTCTTGTCTGGCAACACCACCTTGATGGAGGAATGAATGAGTTCTTGTTCAGAGCAACCTTGTCTTGTTCTAACATTTGATCAAGGAGGAATGATGAAAGTTCCTTGTTCAAACAACCTTGTCTTATCTGCAAGCACCTTGATGGAGGGTCAATGATAGAGAAGTTCTTGTTCCAAAGCAATATCTCATGTCTGGCAACACCTTGATCTTGGTCAATGGATGATTCTTGTTCGAACCAGCCTTGTCTTGTCTGGCAACACCTTGGAATGGTGGGAATGATAGAAAGTTCTTGTTCCAAGCAACCCTGTCTTGTCTGGCAACACCTTGATGGAGAGGAATGATGAGTTCTGTTCCAGAAGCAACCTATATAGCAAACACCTTGATGGAGTCCAATGATGAGGATTCTTGTTCCAAAGCAACCTGTCTTGTCTGGCCAACACCTTGATGGAAGTCAATGATGAAGGAGTTCTTGTTCAAGAAGCAAGCCTGTCTTGTCTAGGCAACACCTTGATGGAGTCAATGATGAAAGTTCTTGTTCAAACAGCCTGTCTTGTCTGGCAAGCACCTTGATGGAGGTCCAATATGATGAAAGTTACTTGTTCAAGCAACCTGTATCTTGTCTGGCAATGCCACCTTGATGGAAGGAATGCAGTAGAAAGTTCTTGTTCAAAGAACAACCTGTGCTTGTCTGTAACACCTTGTGATGGAGGGAATGAATGATAAGGGGATTCTTGTTCAAGCAACCTGTCTTGTCCTGGTAACACCTTGATGGAGGGGTCAATGATGAAAGTTCTTGTTCCAAGCAAGCCTGTCTTGTCTGGCAACGCACGTTGATGGAGTCAAGCTAAGATGAAAGTTCTTGTTCAAGTAACCTGTCTTGTCTGGCAGCGCTTTGTTGATGGAGGGAATGATTGAGGTTCTTGTTCAAGCAACCTGTCTTGTCTGGCAACACCGTTGATGGAGGAAGGAATGATTAAAGAGTTCTTGTTCAAGCAACCTGTCTTGTCTGGCAACACCGTTGATGGAGGAATGATTGAGATTCTTGCTTGTTCAGAACCTGTGTTGTCTGGCAAGCCTTTACCTTGATGGAGGGAATGATGAAAGTTCTTGTTCAAGCAACCTGTCTTGTCTGGCAACACCTTGCAATTGGATGGAAGGGAATGATGAAAGTTCTTGTTCAAGTAACCTGTCTTGTCTCAGGCAGCACCGTTGATGGAGGGTCAATGATAAGAAAGTTCTTGTTCAAGCAACCTGTCTTGTCTGGCAACACCTTGATGGAGGGAATGTTGAAGTTCTTGTTCAAGCAACCTGTTCTTGTTCTAAGCAACCACAGTGGAGTGATTGAAAGTTCTTGGTTCAATAACATATCCTTGTGTAACACCTTGGATGGTGGAATGATGAAAGGTTCTTGTTCCAAGCAACCTGTCTTGTCTGGCAACACCTTGACCTTGGGGAATAGGTAGGAAGTTGATTGTTCAAAGAACCTTCTTGTTCCTGGCAACCACCTTGATGGAGTCAATTGATGAAAGTTCTTATTCCAACAGGCCTGTGTAACATCTATGGCCTTGCCTTGATGGAGGGGTCAATGAGTAGAAATTCTTGTTCCAAGCAACCTGTCTTGTCTGGCAAGCACCTTGATGGAGTCAATGTTGAGATTCTTTCAACATGCCTATCTTTGTCTGGCAACACCTTGATAGGTTCAATGTGAAGGATTCCTTGTTCAAGCAACCTTGTCTTGTCTGGCAACACCTTGATGGAGGGAATGAGTGAAAGTTTCTTGTTCAAGCAACCTGTCTTTGCACTATCACAAGCCCAGCACCTTGATGGAGGGAATGATAGAAAGTTCTTGTTCCAAAGCAACCCTGTCTTGTCTGGCTTCACCTTGATGGGAGTCTAATGATGAAAGAAGTTCTTGTTTCACGCAGCCTGTCTTGTCCCTGGCCAACACCTTGATGGAGGAATGAATGATGAAAGTTCTTTTTGTTCAAGCAACCTGTCTTGTCTGGCAACACCTTTGTTGGATGAATCGTGATGAAAGTTCTTGTTCAAACAGCCTGTCTTGTCTGGCAAGCACCTTGATGGAGTCAATGGATAGAAAGTTCTTGTTCAAGCAACCCTGTCTTGTCTGGCAACCTTGCCGTTGGATGGAAGGAATGATGAGGATTCTTGTTCCAAGCAACCACCTGTCTTGTCTGGTAAGCACCTTGATGGAGTCAATGATGAAAGTTCTTGTTCCAAGCAAGCCTGTCTTGTCTAGGCAACACCTTGATTGGATCAATTGATGAAAGGATTCTTGTTCAAGCAACCTGTCTTGTCTGGCAACTTTTTATGATGGACCGGAATGATGGAGTTGTTCAGCAACCTGTCTTGTCTGGCAACATGCTGTTGGAAGAATGATTGCAGTTCTTGTTCAAGCAACCTGTCTTGTCTGGCAACTTGCCTTGTGATAGGAGGTCAATGATGAAAGTTCTTGTTCCAAGCAACCTGTCTTGTCTGGCAACACCTTGATGGAGTCAATGATGAGGATTCTTGTTCAAAGCAACCTGTCTTGTCTGGCAACACCTTTTAGATGGAGGTCAATGATAGAAAGTTCTTGTTCCAAAGCAACCTGTGTCTTGTCTGGTAACACCTTGATCAGGAGGGTCAATGAGTAAAGAAATTCTTGTTCAAGCAACCTGTCTTCTTGTCTGGCAACACCTTGATGGAGTGAATGATGAAAGATTCTTGTTCAAGCAACCTGTCTTGTCCTGGCAACACTGTTGATGGAGGGGAATGATGAAAGAGTTCTTGTTCAAGAAGCAACCTGTCTTGTCTGGCTTAACACCTTGATGGAGGGGAATGATGAAAGTTCTTGTTCAACCATTTCCGGCATATATCTTGTCTAGTAACTGTTGATGGAGTGGAATGACATGCAAAGGTTCTTGTTCCAAAGCAAGCCTGTCTTGTCTAGTAAGCACCTTGCCCAGTGGAGGGTCAATGATGAAAGATTCAATATTCTAAGCAACCTGTCTTGTCTGGCAACACCTTGATGGAGGGTCAATGATTGAAAGTTCTTGTTTCAAGCAACCTGTATCTTGTCATGGCCATCACCTTTGATGGGATGGGAATTGATAGGAAGAGTTCTTGTTCAAGCTTAACCTGTCTTGTCTACAGGCAACACCTTGATGGAGGGAAGATGATGAAAGTTCTTGTTCCAAGCAACCTGTCTTTGTCCTTGGCTTTCATGTTGATGGCAGGGTCAATGATGAAGAAGTTCTTGTTCAAACAAGCCTGTCTTGTCTGGTAACACGCCTTGATGGATCAATGATGAAAGTTCTTATTCAAGCAACCTGTCTTGTCTGGCAACACCTTGATGGAGTCAATGATGAAAGTTCTTGTTAAAGCAACCTGTCTTGTCTGGCAACACCTTGATGGAGTGAATGATGAAAGTTCTTGTTCAAGCAACCTGTCTTGTCTGGCAACACCTTGATGGAGTCAATGATGAAAGTTCTTGTTCAAGCAACCTGTCTTGTCTGGCAACACCTTGATGGAGGGAATGATGAAAGTTCTTGTTCAAGCAACCTGTCTTGTCTGGCAACACCTTGATGGAGTCAATGATGAAAGTTCTTGTTCAAGCAACCTGTCTTGTCTGGCAACACCTTGATGGAGTCAATGATGAAAGTTCTTGTTCAAGCAACCTGTCTTGTCTGGCAACACCTTGATGGAGGGAATGATGAAAGTTCTTGTTCAAGCAACCTGTCTTGTCTGGCAACACCTTGATGGAGGGAATGATGAAAGTTCTTGTTCAAGCAACCTGTCTTGTCTGGCAACACCTTGATGGAGTCAATGATGAAAGTTCTTGTTCAAGCAACCTGTCTTGTCTGGCAACACCTTGATGGAGGGAATGATGAAAGTTCTTGTTCAAGCAACCTGTCTTGTCTGGCAACACCTTGATGGAGTCAATGATGAAAGTTCTTGTTCAAGCAACCTGTCTTGTCTGGCAACACCTTGATGGAGGGAATGATGAAAGTTCTTGTTCAAGCAACCTGTCTTGTCTGGCAACACCTTGATGGAGTCAATGATGAAAGTTCTTGTTCAAGCAACCTGTCTTGTCTGGCAACACCTTGATGGAGGGAATGATGAAAGTTCTTGTTCAAGCAACCTGTCTTGTCTGGCAACACCTTGATGGAGTCAATGATGAAAGTTCTTGTTCAAGCAACCTGTCTTGTCTGGCAACACCTTGATGGAGGGAATGATGAAAGTTCTTGTTCAAGCAACCTGTCTTGTCTGGCAACACCTTGATGGAGTCAATGATGAAAGTTCTTGTTCAAGCAACCTGTCTTGTCTGGCAACACCTTGATGGAGTCAATGATGAAAGTTCTTGTTCAAGCAACCTGTCTTGTCTGGCAACACCTTGATGGAGGGAATGATGAAAGTTCTTGTTCAAGCAACCTGTCTTGTCTGGCAACACCTTGATGGAGGGAATGATGAAAGTTCTTGTTCAAGCAACCTGTCTTGTCTGGCAACACCTTGATGGAGTCAATGATGAAAGTTCTTGTTCAAGCAACCTGTCTTGTCTGGCAACACCTTGATGGAGTCAATGATGAAAGTTCTTGTTCAAGCAACCTGTCTTGTCTGGCAACACCTTGATGGAGTCAATGATGAAAGTTCTTGTTCAAGCAACCTGTCTTGTCTGGCAACACCTTGATGGAGTCAATGATGAAAGTTCTTGTTCAAGCAACCTGTCTTGTCTGGCAACACCTTGATGGAGTCAATGATGAAAGTTCTTGTTCAAGCAACCTGTCTTGTCTGGCAACACCTTGATGGAGTCAATGATGAAAGTTCTTGTTCAAGCAACCTGTCTTGTCTGGCAACACCTTGATGGAGTCAATGATGAAAGTTCTTGTTCAAGCAACCTGTCTTGTCTGGCAACACCTTGATGGAGGGAATGATGAAAGTTCTTGTTCAAGCAACCTGTCTTGTCTGGCAACACCTTGATGGAGTCAATGATGAAAGTTCTTGTTCAAGCAACCTGTCTTGTCTGGCAACACCTTGATGGAGTCAATGATGAAAGTTCTTGTTCAAGCAACCTGTCTTGTCTGGCAACACCTTGATGGAGTCAATGATGAAAGTTCTTGTTCAAGCAACCTGTCTTGTCTGGCAACACCTTGATGGAGGGAATGATGAAAGTTCTTGTTCAAGCAACCTGTCTTGTCTGGCAACACCTTGATGGAGGGAATGATGAAAGTTCTTGTTCAAGCAACCTGTCTTGTCTGGCAACACCTTGATGGAGTCAATGATGAAAGTTCTTGTTCAAGCAACCTGTCTTGTCTGGCAACACCTTGATGGAGGGAATGATGAAAGTTCTTGTTCAAGCAACCTGTCTTGTCTGGCAACACCTTGATGGAGTCAATGATGAAAGTTCTTGTTCAAGCAACCTGTCTTGTCTGGCAACACCTTGATGGAGGGAATGATGAAAGTTCTTGTTCAAGCAACCTGTCTTGTCTGGCAACACCTTGATGGAGGGAATGATGAAAGTTCTTGTTCAAGCAACCTGTCTTGTCTGGCAACACCTTGATGGAGTCAATGATGAAAGTTCTTGTTCAAGCAACCTGTCTTGTCTGGCAACACCTTGATGGAGGGAATGATGAAAGTTCTTGTTCAAGCAACCTGTCTTGTCTGGCAACACCTTGATGGAGGGAATGATGAAAGTTCTTGTTCAAGCAACCTGTCTTGTCTGGCAACACCTTGATGGAGGGAATGATGAAAGTTCTTGTTCAAGCAACCTGTCTTGTCTGGCAACACCTTGATGGAGTCAATGATGAAAGTTCTTGTTCAAGCAACCTGTCTTGTCTGGCAACACCTTGATGGAGGGAATGATGAAAGTTCTTGTTCAAGCAACCTGTCTTGTCTGGCAACACCTTGATGGAGGGAATGATGAAAGTTCTTGTTCAAGCAACCTGTCTTGTCTGGCAACACCTTGATGGAGTCAATGATGAAAGTTCTTGTTCAAGCAACCTGTCTTGTCTGGCAACACCTTGATGGAGTCAATGATGAAAGTTCTTGTTCAAGCAACCTGTCTTGTCTGGCAACACCTTGATGGAGGGAATGATGAAAGTTCTTGTTCAAGCAACCTGTCTTGTCTGGCAACACCTTGATGGAGGGAATGATGAAAGTTCTTGTTCAAGCAACCTGTCTTGTCTGGCAACACCTTGATGGAGTCAATGATGAAAGTTCTTGTTCAAGCAACCTGTCTTGTCTGGCAACACCTTGATGGAGGGAATGATGAAAGTTCTTGTTCAAGCAACCTGTCTTGTCTGGCAACACCTTGATGGAGGGAATGATGAAAGTTCTTGTTCAAGCAACCTGTCTTGTCTGGCAACACCTTGATGGAGGGAATGATGAAAGTTCTTGTTCAAGCAACCTGTCTTGTCTGGCAACACCTTGATGGAGTCAATGATGAAAGTTCTTGTTCAAGCAACCTGTCTTGTCTGGCAACACCTTGATGGAGTCAATGATGAAAGTTCTTGTTCAAGCAACCTGTCTTGTCTGGCAACACCTTGATGGAGTCAATGATGAAAGTTCTTGTTCAAGCAACCTGTCTTGTCTGGCAACACCTTGATGGAGGGAATGATGAAAGTTCTTGTTCAAGCAACCTGTCTTGTCTGGCAACACCTTGATGGAGGGAATGATGAAAGTTCTTGTTCAAGCAACCTGTCTTGTCTGGCAACACCTTGATGGAGTCAATGATGAAAGTTCTTGTTCAAGCAACCTGTCTTGTCTGGCAACACCTTGATGGAGTCAATGATGAAAGTTCTTGTTCAAGCAACCTGTCTTGTCTGGCAACACCTTGATGGAGTCAATGATGAAAGTTCTTGTTCAAGCAACCTGTCTTGTCTGGCAACACCTTGATGGAGTCAATGATGAAAGTTCTTGTTCAAGCAACCTGTCTTGTCTGGCAACACCTTGATGGAGGGAATGATGAAAGTTCTTGTTCAAGCAACCTGTCTTGTCTGGCAACACCTTGATGGAGGGAATGATGAAAGTTCTTGTTCAAGCAACCTGTCTTGTCTGGCAACACCTTGATGGAGTCAATGATGAAAGTTCTTGTTCAAGCAACCTGTCTTGTCTGGCAACACCTTGATGGAGTCAATGATGAAAGTTCTTGTTCAAGCAACCTGTCTTGTCTGGCAACACCTTGATGGAGTCAATGATGAAAGTTCTTGTTCAAGCAACCTGTCTTGTCTGGCAACACCTTGATGGAGTCAATGATGAAAGTTCTTGTTCAAGCAACCTGTCTTGTCTGGCAACACCTTGATGGAGTCAATGATGAAAGTTCTTGTTCAAGCAACCTGTCTTGTCTGGCAACACCTTGATGGAGTCAATGATGAAAGTTCTTGTTCAAGCAACCTGTCTTGTCTGGCAACACCTTGATGGAGTCAATGATGAAAGTTCTTGTTCAAGCAACCTGTCTTGTCTGGCAACACCTTGATGGAGTCAATGATGAAAGTTCTTGTTCAAGCAACCTGTCTTGTCTGGCAACACCTTGATGGAGGGAATGATGAAAGTTCTTGTTCAAGCAACCTGTCTTGTCTGGCAACACCTTGATGGAGTCAATGATGAAAGTTCTTGTTCAAGCAACCTGTCTTGTCTGGCAACACCTTGATGGAGTCAATGATGAAAGTTCTTGTTCAAGCAACCTGTCTTGTCTGGCAACACCTTGATGGAGTCAATGATGAAAGTTCTTGTTCAAGCAACCTGTCTTGTCTGGCAACACCTTGATGGAGTCAATGATGAAAGTTCTTGTTCAAGCAACCTGTCTTGTCTGGCAACACCTTGATGGAGGGAATGATGAAAGTTCTTGTTCAAGCAACCTGTCTTGTCTGGCAACACCTTGATGGAGGGAATGATGAAAGTTCTTGTTCAAGCAACCTGTCTTGTCTGGCAACACCTTGATGGAGGGAATGATGAAAGTTCTTGTTCAAGCAACCTGTCTTGTCTGGCAACACCTTGATGGAGTCAATGATGAAAGTTCTTGTTCAAGCAACCTGTCTTGTCTGGCAACACCTTGATGGAGGGAATGATGAAAGTTCTTGTTCAAGCAACCTGTCTTGTCTGGCAACACCTTGATGGAGGGAATGATGAAAGTTCTTGTTCAAGCAACCTGTCTTGTCTGGCAACACCTTGATGGAGGGAATGATGAAAGTTCTTGTTCAAGCAACCTGTCTTGTCTGGCAACACCTTGATGGAGTCAATGATGAAAGTTCTTGTTCAAGCAACCTGTCTTGTCTGGCAACACCTTGATGGAGGGAATGATGAAAGTTCTTGTTCAAGCAACCTGTCTTGTCTGGCAACACCTTGATGGAGTCAATGATGAAAGTTCTTGTTCAAGCAACCTGTCTTGTCTGGCAACACCTTGATGGAGGGAATGATGAAAGTTCTTGTTCAAGCAACCTGTCTTGTCTGGCAACACCTTGATGGAGGGAATGATGAAAGTTCTTGTTCAAGCAACCTGTCTTGTCTGGCAACACCTTGATGGAGTCAATGATGAAAGTTCTTGTTCAAGCAACCTGTCTTGTCTGGCAACACCTTGATGGAGTCAATGATGAAAGTTCTTGTTCAAGCAACCTGTCTTGTCTGGCAACACCTTGATGGAGGGAATGATGAAAGTTCTTGTTCAAGCAACCTGTCTTGTCTGGCAACACCTTGATGGAGGGAATGATGAAAGTTCTTGTTCAAGCAACCTGTCTTGTCTGGCAACACCTTGATGGAGTCAATGATGAAAGTTCTTGTTCAAGCAACCTGTCTTGTCTGGCAACACCTTGATGGAGTCAATGATGAAAGTTCTTGTTCAAGCAACCTGTCTTGTCTGGCAACACCTTGATGGAGGGAATGATGAAAGTTCTTGTTCAAGCAACCTGTCTTGTCTGGCAACACCTTGATGGAGTCAATGATGAAAGTTCTTGTTCAAGCAACCTGTCTTGTCTGGCAACACCTTGATGGAGGGAATGATGAAAGTTCTTGTTCAAGCAACCTGTCTTGTCTGGCAACACCTTGATGGAGGGAATGATGAAAGTTCTTGTTCAAGCAACCTGTCTTGTCTGGCAACACCTTGATGGAGTGATGAAAGTTCTTGTTCAAGCAACCTGTCTTGTCTGGCAACACCTTGATGGAGGGAATGATGAAAGTTCTTGTTCAAGCAACCTGTCTTGTCTGGCAACACCTTGATGGAGGGAATGATGAAAGTTCTTGTTCAAGCAACCTGTCTTGTCTGGCAACACCTTGATGGAGTCAATGATGAAAGTTCTTGTTCAAGCAACCTGTCTTGTCTGGCAACACCTTGATGGAGGGAATGATGAAAGTTCTTGTTCAAGCAACCTGTCTTGTCTGGCAACACCTTGATGGAGGGAATGATGAAAGTTCTTGTTCAAGCAACCTGTCTTGTCTGGCAACACCTTGATGGAGTCAATGATGAAAGTTCTTGTTCAAGCAACCTGTCTTGTCTGGCAACACCTTGATGGAGTCAATGATGAAAGTTCTTGTTCAAGCAACCTGTCTTGTCTGGCAACACCTTGATGGAGGGAATGATGAAAGTTCTTGTTCAAGCAACCTGTCTTGTCTGGCAACACCTTGATGGAGTCAATGATGAAAGTTCTTGTTCAAGCAACCTGTCTTGTCTGGCAACACCTTGATGGAGTCAATGATGAAAGTTCTTGTTCAAGCAACCTGTCTTGTCTGGCAACACCTTGATGGAGGGAATGATGAAAGTTCTTGTTCAAGCAACCTGTCTTGTCTGGCAACACCTTGATGGAGGGAATGATGAAAGTTCTTGTTCAAGCAACCTGTCTTGTCTGGCAACACCTTGATGGAGTCAATGATGAAAGTTCTTGTTCAAGCAACCTGTCTTGTCTGGCAACACCTTGATGGAGTCAATGATGAAAGTTCTTGTTCAAGCAACCTGTCTTGTCTGGCAACACCTTGATGGAGTCAATGATGAAAGTTCTTGTTCAAGCAACCTGTCTTGTCTGGCAACACCTTGATGGAGGGAATGATGAAAGTTCTTGTTCAATCTGAACACCTTGATGGAGTCAATGATGAAAGTTCTTGTTCAAGCAACCTGTCTTGTCTGGCAACACCTTGATGGAGTCAATGATGAAAGTTCTTGTTCAAGCAACCTGTCTTGTCTGGCAACACCTTGATGGAGTCAATGATGAAAGTTCTTGTTCAAGCAACCTGTCTTGTCTGGCAACACCTTGATGGAGGGAATGATGAAAGTTCTTGTTCAAGCAACCTGTCTTGTCTGGCAACACCTTGATGGAGGGAATGATGAAAGTTCTTGTTCAAGCAACCTGTCTTGTCTGGCAACACCTTGATGGAGTCAATGATGAAAGTTCTTGTTCAAGCAACCTGTCTTGTCTGGCAACACCTTGATGGAGGGAATGATGAAAGTTCTTGTTCAAGCAACCTGTCTTGTCTGGCAACACCTTGATGGAGTCAATGATGAAAGTTCTTGTTCAAGCAACCTGTCTTGTCTGGCAACACCTTGATGGAGTCAATGATGAAAGTTCTTGTTCAAGCAACCTGTCTTGTCTGGCAACACCTTGATGGAGTCAATGATGAAAGTTCTTGTTCAAGCAACCTGTCTTGTCTGGCAACACCTTGATGGAGGGAATGATGAAAGTTCTTGTTCAAGCAACCTGTCTTGTCTTGTTCAAGCAACCTGTCTTGTCTGGCAACACCTTGATGGAGTCAATGATGAAAGTTCTTGTTCAAGCAACCTGTCTTGTCTGGCAACACCTTGATGGAGGGAATGATGAAAGTTCTTGTTCAAGCAACCTGTCTTGTCTGGCAACACCTTGATGGAGGGAATGATGAAAAGTTCTTGTTCAAGCAATGATGAAAGTTCTTGTTCAAGCAACCTGTCTTGTCTGGCAACACCTTGATGGAGTCAATGATGAAAGTTCTTGTTCAAGCAACCTGTCTTGTCTGGCAACACCTTGATGGAGGGAATGATGAAAGTTCTTGTTCAAGCAACCTGTCTTGTCTGGCAACACCTTGATGGAGTCAATGATGAAAGTTCTTGTTCAAGCAACCTGTCTTGTCTGGCAACACCTTGATGGAGGGAATGATGAAAGTTCTTGTTCAAGCAACCTGTCTTGTCTGGCAACACCTTGATGGAGGGAATGATGAAAGTTCTTGTTCAAGCAACCTGTCTTGTCTGGCAACACCTTGATGGAGGGAATGATGAAAGTTCTTGTTCAAGCAACCTGTCTTGTCTGGCAACACCTTGATGGAGTCAATGATGAAAGTTCTTGTTCAAGCAACCTGTCTTGTCTGGCAACACCTTGATGGAGGGAATGATGAAAGTTCTTGTTCAAGCAACCTGTCTTGTCTGGCAACACCTTGATGGAGGGAATGATGAAAGTTCTTGTTCAAGCAACCTGTCTTGTCTGGCAACACCTTGATGGAGTCAATGATGAAAGTTCTTGTTCAAGCAACCTGTCTTGTCTGGCAACACCTTGATGGAGGGAATGATGAAAGTTCTTGTTCAAGCAACCTGTCTTGTCTGGCAACACCTTGATGGAGGGAATGATGAAAGTTCTTGTTCAAGCAACCTGTCTTGTCTGGCAACACCTTGATGGAGTCAATGATGAAAGTTCTTGTTCAAGCAACCTGTCTTGTCTGGCAACACCTTGATGGAGTCAATGATGAAAGTTCTTGTTCAAGCAACCTGTCTTGTCTGGCAACACCTTGATGGAGTCAATGATGAAAGTTCTTGTTCAAGCAACCTGTCTTGTCTGGCAACACCTTGATGGAGTCAATGATGAAAGTTCTTGTTCAAGCAACCTGTCTTGTCTGGCAACACCTTGATGGAGTCAATGATGAAAGTTCTTGTTCAAGCAACCTGTCTTGTCTGGCAACACCTTGATGGAGTCAATGATGAAAGTTCTTGTTCAAGCAACCTGTCTTGTCTGGCAACACCTTGATGGAGGGAATGATGAAAGTTCTTGTTCAAGCAACCTGTCTTGTCTGGCAACACCTTGATGGAGGGAATGATGAAAGTTCTTGTTCAAGCAACCTGTCTTGTCTGGCAACACCTTGATGGAGTCAATGATGAAAGTTCTTGTTCAAGCAACCTGTCTTGTCTGGCAACACCTTGATGGAGGGAATGATGAAAGTTCTTGTTCAAGCAACCTGTCTTGTCTGGCAACACCTTGATGGAGGGAATGATGAAAGTTCTTGTTCAAGCAACCTGTCTTGTCTGGCAACACCTTGATGGAGGGAATGATGAAAGTTCTTGTTCAAGCAACCTGTCTTGTCTGGCAACACCTTGATGGAGTCAATGATGAAAGTTCTTGTTCAAGCAACCTGTCTTGTCTGGCAACACCTTGATGGAGTCAATGATGAAAGTTCTTGTTCAAGCAACCTGTCTTGTCTGGCAACACCTTGATGGAGGGAATGATGAAAGTTCTTGTTCAAGCAACCTGTCTTGTCTGGCAACACCTTGATGGAGGGAATGATGAAAGTTCTTGTTCAAGCAACCTGTCTTGTCTGGCAACACCTTGATGGAGTCAATGATGAAAGTTCTTGTTCAAGCAACCTGTCTATGAAAGTTCTTGTTCAAGCAACCTGTCTTGTCTGGCAACACCTTGATGGAGGGAATGATGAAAGTTCTTGTTCAAGCAACCTGTCTTGTCTGGCAACACCTTGATGGAGGGAATGATGAAAGTTCTTGTTCAAGCAACCTGTCTTGTCTGGCAACACCTTGATGGAGTCAATGATGAAAGTTCTTGTTCAAGCAACCTGTCTTGTCTGGCAACACCTTGATGGAGTCAATGATGAAAGTTCTTGTTCAAGCAACCTGTCTTGTCTGGCAACACCTTGATGGAGGGAATGATGAAAGTTCTTGTTCAAGCAACCTGTCTTGTCTGGCAACACCTTGATGGAGTCAATGATGAAAGTTCTTGTTCAAGCAACCTGTCTTGTCTGGCAACACCTTGATGGAGGGAATGATGAAAGTTCTTGTTCAAGCAACCTGTCTTGTCTGGCAACACCTTGATGGAGGGAATGATGAAAGTTCTTGTTCAAGCAACCTGTCTTGTCTGGCAACACCTTGATGGAGGGAATGATGAAAGTTCTTGTTCAAGCAACCTGTCTTGTCTGGCAACACCTTGATGGAGTCAATGATGAAAGTTCTTGTTCAAGCAACCTGTCTTGTCTGGCAACACCTTGATGGAGTCAATGATGAAAGTTCTTGTTCAAGCAACCTGTCTTGTCTGGCAACACCTTGATGGAGGGAATGATGAAAGTTCTTGTTCAAGCAACCTGTCTTGTCTGGCAACACCTTGATGGAGTCAATGATGAAAGTTCTTGTTCAAGCAACCTGTCTTGTCTGGCAACACCTTGATGGAGTCAATGATGAAAGTTCTTGTTCAAGCAACCTGTCTTGTCTGGCAACACCTTGATGGAGTCAATGATGAAAGTTCTTGTTCAAGCAACCTGTCTTGTCTGGCAACACCTTGATGGAGTCAATGATGAAAGTTCTTGTTCAAGCAACCTGTCTTGTCTGGCAACACCTTGATGGAGTCAATGATGAAAGTTCTTGTTCAAGCAACCTGTCTTGTCTGGCAACACCTTGATGGAGGGAATGATGAAAGTTCTTGTTCAAGCAACCTGTCTTGTCTGGCAACACCTTGATGGAGGGAATGATGAAAGTTCTTGTTCAAGCAACCTGTCTTGTCTGGCAACACCTTGATGGAGTCAATGATGAAAGTTCTTGTTCAAGCAACCTGTCTTGTCTGGCAACACCTTGATGGAGTCAATGATGAAAGTTCTTGTTCAAGCAACCTGTCTTGTCTGGCAACACCTTGATGGAGTCAATGATGAAAGTTCTTGTTCAAGCAACCTGTCTTGTCTGGCAACACCTTGATGGAGGGAATGATGAAAGTTCTTGTTCAAGCAACCTGTCTTGTCTGGCAACACCTTGATGGAGGGAATGATGAAAGTTCTTGTTCAAGCAACCTGTCTTGTCTGGCAACACCTTGATGGAGTCAATGATGAAAGTTCTTGTTCAAGCAACCTGTCTTGTCTGGCAACACCTTGATGGAGGGAATGATGAAAGTTCTTGTTCAAGCAACCTGTCTTGTCTGGCAACACCTTGATGGAGTCAATGATGAAAGTTCTTGTTCAAGCAACCTGTCTTGTCTGGCAACACCTTGATGGAGTCAATGATGAAAGTTCTTGTTCAAGCAACCTGTCTTGTCTGGCAACACCTTGATGGAGTCAATGATGAAAGTTCTTGTTCAAGCAACCTGTCTTGTCTGGCAACACCTTGATGGAGGGAATGATGAAAGTTCTTGTTCAAGCAACCTGTCTTGTCTGGCAACACCTTGATGGAGTCAATGATGAAAGTTCTTGTTCAAGCAACCTGTCTTGTCTGGCAACACCTTGATGGAGGGAATGATGAAAGTTCTTGTTCAAGCAACCTGTCTTGTCTGGCAACACCTTGATGGAGTCAATGATGAAAGTTCTTGTTCAAGCAACCTGTCTTGTCTGGCAACACCTTGATGGAGTCAATGATGAAAGTTCTTGTTCAAGCAACCTGTCTTGTCTGGCAACACCTTGATGGAGTCAATGATGAAAGTTCTTGTTCAAGCAACCTGTCTTGTCTGGCAACACCTTGATGGAGGGAATGATGAAAGTTCTTGTTCAAGCAACCTGTCTTGTCTGGCAACACCTTGATGGAGGGAATGATGAAAGTTCTTGTTCAAGCAACCTGTCTTGTCTGGCAACACCTTGATGGAGTCAATGATGAAAGTTCTTGTTCAAGCAACCTGTCTTGTCTGGCAACACCTTGATGGAGGGAATGATGAAAGTTCTTGTTCAAGCAACCTGTCTTGTCTGGCAACACCTTGATGGAGTCAATGATGAAAGTTCTTGTTCAAGCAACCTGTCTTGTCTGGCAACACCTTGATGGAGTCAATGATGAAAGTTCTTGTTCAAGCAACCTGTCTTGTCTGGCAACACCTTGATGGAGGGAATGATGAAAGTTCTTGTTCAAGCAACCTGTCTTGTCTGGCAACACCTTGATGGAGTCAATGATGAAAGTTCTTGTTCAAGCAACCTGTCTTGTCTGGCAACACCTTGATGGAGGGAATGATGAAAGTTCTTGTTCAAGCAACCTGTCTTGTCTGGCAACACCTTGATGGAGTCAATGATGAAAGTTCTTGTTCAAGCAACCTGTCTTGTCTGGCAACACCTTGATGGAGGGAATGATGAAAGTTCTTGTTCAAGCAACCTGTCTTGTCTGGCAACACCTTGATGGAGTCAATGATGAAAGTTCTTGTTCAAGCAACCTGTCTTGTCTGGCAACACCTTGATGGAGTCAATGATGAAAGTTCTTGTTCAAGCAACCTGTCTTGTCTGGCAACACCTTGATGGAGGGAATGATGAAAGTTCTTGTTCAAGCAACCTGTCTTGTCTGGCAACACCTTGATGGAGGGAATGATGAAAGTTCTTGTTCAAGCAACCTGTCTTGTCTGGCAACACCTTGATGGAGGGAATGATGAAAGTTCTTGTTCAAGCAACCTGTCTTGTCTGGCAACACCTTGATGGAGGGAATGATGAAAGTTCTTGTTCAAGCAACCTGTCTTGTCTGGCAACACCTTGATGGAGGGAATGATGAAAGTTCTTGTTCAAGCAACCTGTCTTGTCTGGCAACACCTTGATGGAGTCAATGATGAAAGTTCTTGTTCAAGCAACCTGTCTTGTCTGGCAACACCTTGATGGAGGGAATGATGAAAGTTCTTGTTCAAGCAACCTGTCTTGTCTGGCAACACCTTGATGGAGTCAATGATGAAAGTTCTTGTTCAAGCAACCTGTCTTGTCTGGCAACACCTTGATGGAGGGAATGATGAAAGATCTTGTTCAAGCAACCTGTCTTGTCTGGCAACACCTTGATGGAGTCAATGATGAAAGTTCTTGTTCAAGCAACCTGTCTTGTCTGGCAACACCTTGATGGAGGGAATGATGAAAGTTCTTGTTCAAGCAACCTGTCTTGTCTGGCAACACCTTGATGGAGGGAATGATGAAAGTTCTTGTTCAAGCAACCTGTCTTGTCTGGCAACACCTTGATGGAGGGAATGATGAAAGTTCTTGTTCAAGCAACCTGTCTTGTCTGGCAACACCTTGATGGAGTCAATGATGAAAGTTCTTGTTCAAGCAACCTGTCTTGTCTGGCAACACCTTGATGGAGTCAATGATGAAAGTTCTTGTTCAAGCAACCTGTCTTGTCTGGCAACACCTTGATGGAGGGAATGATGAAAGTTCTTGTTCAAGCAACCTGTCTTGTCTGGCAACACCTTGATGGAGGGAATGATGAAAGTTCTTGTTCAAGCAACCTGTCTTGTCTGGCAACACCTTGATGGAGTCAATGATGAAAGTTCTTGTTCAAGCAACCTGTCTTGTCTGGCAACACCTTGATGGAGTCAATGATGAAAGTTCTTGTTCAAGCAACCTGTCTTGTCTGGCAACACCTTGATGGAGGGAATGATGAAAGTTCTTGTTCAAGCAACCTGTCTTGTCTGGCAACACCTTGATGGAGTCAATGATGAAAGTTCTTGTTCAAGCAACCTGTCTTGTCTGGCAACACCTTGATGGAGTCAATGATGAAAGTTCTTGTTCAAGCAACCTGTCTTGTCTGGCAACACCTTGATGGAGGGAATGATGAAAGTTCTTGTTCAAGCAACCTGTCTTGTCTGGCAACACCTTGATGGAGTCAATGATGAAAGTTCTTGTTCAAGCAACCTGTCTTGTCTGGCAACACCTTGATGGAGTCAATGATGAAAGTTCTTGTTCAAGCAACCTGTCTTGTCTGGCAACACCTTGATGGAGTCAATGATGAAAGTTCTTGTTCAAGCAACCTGTCTTGTCTGGCAACACCTTGATGGAGTCAATGATGAAAGTTCTTGTTCAAGCAACCTGTCTTGTCTGGCAACACCTTGATGGAGGGAATGATGAAAGTTCTTGTTCAAGCAACCTGTCTTGTCTGGCAACACCTTGATGGAGTCAATGATGAAAGTTCTTGTTCAAGCAACCTGTCTTGTCTGGCAACACCTTGATGGAGTCAATGATGAAAGTTCTTGTTCAAGCAACCTGTCTTGTCTGGCAACACCTTGATGGAGTCAATGATGAAAGTTCTTGTTCAAGCAACCTGTCTTGTCTGGCAACACCTTGATGGAGGGAATGATGAAAGTTCTTGTTCAAGCAACCTGTCTTGTCTGGCAACACCTTGATGGAGGGAATGATGAAAGTTCTTGTTCAAGCAACCTGTCTTGTCTGGCAACACCTTGATGGAGTCAATGATGAAAGTTCTTGTTCAAGCAACCTGTCTTGTCTGGCAACACCTTGATGGAGTCAATGATGAAAGTTCTTGTTCAAGCAACCTGTCTTGTCTGGCAACACCTTGATGGAGGGAATGATGAAAGTTCTTGTTCAAGCAACCTGTCTTGTCTGGCAACACCTTGATGGAGTCAATGATGAAAGTTCTTGTTCAAGCAACCTGTCTTGTCTGGCAACACCTTGATGGAGTCAATGATGAAAGTTCTTGTTCAAGCAACCTGTCTTGTCTGGCAACACCTTGATGGAGGGAATGATGAAAGTTCTTGTTCAAGCAACCTGTCTTGTCTGGCAACACCTTGATGGAGTCAATGATGAAAGTTCTTGTTCAAGCAACCTGTCTTGTCTGGCAACACCTTGATGGAGGGAATGATGAAAGTTCTTGTTCAAGCAACCTGTCTTGTCTGGCAACACCTTGATGGAGTCAATGATGAAAGTTCTTGTTCAAGCAACCTGTCTTGTCTGGCAACACCTTGATGGAGGGAATGATGAAAGTTCTTGTTCAAGCAACCTGTCTTGTCTGGCAACACCTTGATGGAGTCAATGATGAAAGTTCTTGTTCAAGCAACCTGTCTTGTCTGGCAACACCTTGATGGAGTCAATGATGAAAGTTCTTGTTCAAGCAACCTGTCTTGTCTGGCAACACCTTGATGGAGGGAATGATGAAAGTTCTTGTTCAAGCAACCTGTCTTGTCTGGCAACACCTTGATGGAGGGAATGATGAAAGTTCTTGTTCAAGCAACCTGTCTTGTCTGGCAACACCTTGATGGAGGGAATGATGAAAGTTCTTGTTCAAGCAACCTGTCTTGTCTGGCAACACCTTGATGGAGTCAATGATGAAAGTTCTTGTTCAAGCAACCTGTCTTGTCTGGCAACACCTTGATGGAGTCAATGATGAAAGTTCTTGTTCAAGCAACCTGTCTTGTCTGGCAACACCTTGATGGAGTCAATGATGAAAGTTCTTGTTCAAGCAACCTGTCTTGTCTGGCAACACCTTGATGGAGGGAATGATGAAAGTTCTTGTTCAAGCAACCTGTCTTGTCTGGCAACACCTTGATGGAGTCAATGATGAAAGTTCTTGTTCAAGCAACCTGTCTTGTCTGGCAACACCTTGATGGAGGGAATGATGAAAGTTCTTGTTCAAGCAACCTGTCTTGTCTGGCAACACCTTGATGGAGTCAATGATGAAAGTTCTTGTTCAAGCAACCTGTCTTGTCTGGCAACACCTTGATGGAGGGAATGATGAAAGTTCTTGTTCAAGCAACCTGTCTTGTCTGGCAACACCTTGATGGAGTCAATGATGAAAGTTCTTGTTCAAGCAACCTGTCTTGTCTGGCAACACCTTGATGGAGTCAATGATGAAAGTTCTTGTTCAAGCAACCTGTCTTGTCTGGCAACACCTTGATGGAATGAATGATGAAAGTTCTTGTTCAAGCAACCTGTCTTGTCTGGCAACACCTTGATGGAGGGAATGATGAAAGTTCTTGTTCAAGCAACCTGTCTTGTCTGGCAACACCTTGATGGAGTCAATGATGAAAGTTCTTGTTCAAGCAACCTGTCTTGTCTGGCAACACCTTGATGGAGGGAATGATGAAAGTTCTTGTTCAAGCAACCTGTCTTGTCTGGCAACACCTTGATGGAGTCAATGATGAAAGTTCTTGTTCAAGCAACCTGTCTTGTCTGGCAACACCTTGATGGAGGGAATGATGAAAGTTCTTGTTCAAGCAACCTGTCTTGTCTGGCAACACCTTGATGGAGGGAATGATGAAAGTTCTTGTTCAAGCAACCTGTCTTGTCTGGCAACACCTTGATGGAGGGAATGATGAAAGTTCTTGTTCAAGCAACCTGTCTTGTCTGGCAACACCTTGATGGAGGGAATGATGAAAGTTCTTGTTCAAGCAACCTGTCTTGTCTGGCAACACCTTGATGGAGTCAATGATGAAAGTTCTTGTTCAAGCAACCTGTCTTGTCTGGCAACACCTTGATGGAGGGAATGATGAAAGTTCTTGTTCAAGCAACCTGTCTTGTCTGGCAACACCTTGATGGAGGGAATGATGAAAGTTCTTGTTCAAGCAACCTGTCTTGTCTGGCAACACCTTGATGGAGTCAATGATGAAAGTTCTTGTTCAAGCAACCTGTCTTGTCTGGCAACACCTTGATGGAGATGGAGGGAATGATGAAAGTTCTTGTTCAATGATGAAAATGATGAAAGTTCTTGTTCAAGCAACCTGTCTTGTCTGGCAACACCTTGATGGAGTCAATGATGAAAGTTCTTGTTCAAGCAACCTGTCTTGTCTGGCAACACCTTGATGGAGGGAATGATGAAAGTTCTTGTTCAAGCAACCTGTCTTGTCTGGCAACACCTTGATGGAGTCAATGATGAAAGTTCTTGTTCAAGCAACCTGTCTTGTCTGGCAACACCTTGATGGAGGGAATGATGAAAGTTCTTGTTCAAGCAACCTGTCTTGTCTGGCAACACCTTGATGGAGTCAATGATGAAAGTTCTTGTTCAAGCAACCTGTCTTGTCTGGCAACACCTTGATGGAGTCAATGATGAAAGTTCTTGTTCAAGCAACCTGTCTTGTCTGGCAACACCTTGATGGAGTCAATGATGAAAGTTCTTGTTCAAGCAACCTGTCTTGTCTGGCAACACCTTGATGGAGTCAATGATGAAAGTTCTTGTTCAAGCAACCTGTCTTGTCTGGCAACACCTTGATGGAGTCAATGATGAAAGTTCTTGTTCAAGCAACCTGTCTTGTCTGGCAACACCTTGATGGAGTCAATGATGAAAGTTCTTGTTCAAGCAACCTGTCTTGTCTGGCAACACCTTGATGGAGGGAATGATGAAAGTTCTTGTTCAAGCAACCTGTCTTGTCTGGCAACACCTTGATGGAGTCAATGATGAAAGTTCTTGTTCAAGCAACCTGTCTTGTCTGGCAACACCTTGATGGAGTCAATGATGAAAGTTCTTGTTCAAGCAACCTGTCTTGTCTGGCAACACCTTGATGGAGTCAATGATGAAAGTTCTTGTTCAAGCAACCTGTCTTGTCTGGCAACACCTTGATGGAGTCAATGATGAAAGTTCTTGTTCAAGCAACCTGTCTTGTCTGGCAACACCTTGATGGAGGGAATGATGAAAGTTCTTGTTCAAGCAACCTGTCTTGTCTGGCAACACCTTGATGGAGGGAATGATGAAAGTTCTTGTTCAAGCAACCTGTCTTGTCTGGCAACACCTTGATGGAGTCAAGGAATGATGAAAGTTCTTGTTCAAGCAACCTGTCTTGTCTGGCAACACCTTGATGGAGTCAATGATGAAAGTTCTTGTTCAAGCAACCTGTCTTGTCTGGCAACACCTTGATGGAGTCAATGATGAAAGTTCTTGTTCAAGCAACCTGTCTTGTCTGGCAACACCTTGATGGAGGGAATGATGAAAGTTCTTGTTCAAGCAACCTGTCTTGTCTGGCAACACCTTGATGGAGTCAATGATGAAAGTTCTTGTTCAAGCAACCTGTCTTGTCTGGCAACACCTTGATGGAGGGAATGATGAAAGTTCTTGTTCAAGCAACCTGTCTTGTCTGGCAACACCTTGATGGAGTCAATGATGAAAGTTCTTGTTCAAGCAACCTGTCTTGTCTGGCAACACCTTGATGGAGTCAATGATGAAAGTTCTTGTTCAAGCAACCTGTCTTGTCTGGCAACACCTTGATGGAGGGAATGATGAAAGTTCTTGTTCAAGCAACCTGTCTTGTCTGGCAACACCTTGATGGAGGGAATGATGAAAGTTCTTGTTCAAGCAACCTGTCTTGTCTGGCAACACCTTGATGGAGTCAATGATGAAAGTTCTTGTTCAAGCAACCTGTCTTGTCTGGCAACACCTTGATGGAGTCAATGATGAAAGTTCTTGTTCAAGCAACCTGTCTTGTCTGGCAACACCTTGATGGAGTCAATGATGAAAGTTCTTGTTCAAGCAACCTGTCTTGTCTGGCAACACCTTGATGGAGTCAATGATGAAAGTTCTTGTTCAAGCAACCTGTCTTGTCTGGCAACACCTTGATGGAGTCAATGATGAAAGTTCTTGTTCAAGCAACCTGTCTTGTCTGGCAACACCTTGATGGAGTGATGAAAGTTCTTGTTCAAGCAACCTGTCTTGTCTGGCAACACCTTGATGGAGGGAATGATGAAAGTTCTTGTTCAAGCAACCTGTCTTGTCTGGCAACACCTTGATGGAGTCAATGATGAAAGTTCTTGTTCAAGCAACCTGTCTTGTCTGGCAACACCTTGATGGAGTCAATGATGAAAGTTCTTGTTCAAGCAACCTGTCTTGTCTGGCAACACCTTGATGGAGGGAATGATGAAAGTTCTTGTTCAAGCAACCTGTCTTGTCTGGCAACACCTTGATGGAGGGAATGATGAAAGTTCTTGTTCAAGCAACCTGTCTTGTCTGGCAACACCTTGATGGAGTCAATGATGAAAGTTCTTGTTCAAGCAACCTGTCTTGTCTGGCAACACCTTGATGGAGTCAATGATGAAAGTTCTTGTTCAAGCAACCTGTCTTGTCTGGCAACACCTTGATGGAGGGAATGATGAAAGTTCTTGTTCAAGCAACCTGTCTTGTCTGGCAACACCTTGATGGAGTCAATGATGAAAGTTCTTGTTCAAGCAACCTGTCTTGTCTGGCAACACCTTGATGGAGTCAATGATGAAAGTTCTTGTTCAAGCAACCTGTCTTGTCTGGCAACACCTTGATGGAGGGAATGATGAAAGTTCTTGTTCAAGCAACCTGTCTTGTCTGGCAACACCTTGATGGAGTCAATGATGAAAGTTCTTGTTCAAGCAACCTGTCTTGTCTGGCAACACCTTGATGGAGTCAATGATGAAAGTTCTTGTTCAAGCAACCTGTCTTGTCTGGCAACACCTTGATGGAGTCAATGATGAAAGTTCTTGTTCAAGCAACCTGTCTTGTCTGGCAACACCTTGATGGAGGGAATGATGAAAGTTCTTGTTCAAGCAACCTGTCTTGTCTGGCAACACCTTGATGGAGGGAATGATGAAAGTTCTTGTTCAAGCAACCTGTCTTGTCTGGCAACACCTTGATGGAGGGAATGATGAAAGTTCTTGTTCAAGCAACCTGTCTTGTCTGGCAACACCTTGATGGAGGGAATGATGAAAGTTCTTGTTCAAGCAACCTGTCTTGTCTGGCAACACCTTGATGGAGTCAATGATGAAAGTTCTTGTTCAAGCAACCTGTCTTGTCTGGCAACACCTTGATGGAGTCAATGATGAAAGTTCTTGTTCAAGCAACCTGTCTTGTCTGGCAACACCTTGATGGAGGGAATGATGAAAGTTCTTGTTCAAGCAACCTGTCTTGTCTGGCAACACCTTGATGGAGTCAATGATGAAAGTTCTTGTTCAAGCAACCTGTCTTGTCTGGCAACACCTTGATGGAGGGAATGATGAAAGTTCTTGTTCAAGCAACCTGTCTTGTCTGGCAACACCTTGATGGAGTCAATGATGAAAGTTCTTGTTCAAGCAACCTGTCTTGTCTGGCAACACCTTGATGGAGTCAATGATGAAAGTTCTTGTTCAAGCAACCTGTCTTGTCTGGCAACACCTTGATGGAGGGAATGATGAAAGTTCTTGTTCAAGCAACCTGTCTTGTCTGGCAACACCTTGATGGAGTCAATGATGAAAGTTCTTGTTCAAGCAACCTGTCTTGTCTGGCAACACCTTGATGGAGTCAATGATGAAAGTTCTTGTTCAAGCAACCTGTCTTGTCTGGCAACACCTTGATGGAGGGAATGATGAAAGTTCTTGTTCAAGCAACCTGTCTTGTCTGGCAACACCTTGATGGAGGGAATGATGAAAGTTCTTGTTCAAGCAACCTGTCTTGTCTGGCAACACCTTGATGGAGGGAATGATGAAAGTTCTTGTTCAAGCAACCTGTCTTGTCTGGCAACACCTTGATGGAGGGAATGATGAAAGTTCTTGTTCAAGCAACCTGTCTTGTCTGGCAACACCTTGATGGAGTCAATGATGAAAGTTCTTGTTCAAGCAACCTGTCTTGTCTGGCAACACCTTGATGGAGTCAATGATGAAAGTTCTTGTTCAAGCAACCTGTCTTGTCTGGCAACACCTTGATGGAGGGAATGATGAAAGTTCTTGTTCAAGCAACCTGTCTTGTCTGGCAACACCTTGATGGAGGGAATGATGAAAGTTCTTGTTCAAGCAACCTGTCTTGTCTGGCAACACCTTGATGGAGGGAATGATGAAAGTTCTTGTTCAAGCAACCTGTCTTGTCTGGCAACACCTTGATGGAGTCAATGATGAAAGTTCTTGTTCAAGCAACCTGTCTTGTCTGGCAACACCTTGATGGAGGGAATGATGAAAGTTCTTGTTCAAGCAACCTGTCTTGTCTGGCAACACCTTGATGGAGTCAATGATGAAAGTTCTTGTTCAAGCAACCTGTCTTGTCTGGCAACACCTTGATGGAGTCAATGATGAAAGTTCTTGTTCAAGCAACCTGTCTTGTCTGGCAACACCTTGATGGAGTCAATGATGAAAGTTCTTGTTCAAGCAACCTGTCTTGTCTGGCAACACCTTGATGGAGGGAATGATGAAAGTTCTTGTTCAAGCAACCTGTCTTGTCTGGCAACACCTTGATGGAGTCAATGATGAAAGTTCTTGTTCAAGCAACCTGTCTTGTCTGGCAACACCTTGATGGAGTCAATGATGAAAGTTCTTGTTCAAGCAACCTGTCTTGTCTGGCAACACCTTGATGGAGGGAATGATGAAAGTTCTTGTTCAAGCAACCTGTCTTGTCTGGCAACACCTTGATGGAGGGAATGATGAAAGTTCTTGTTCAAGCAACCTGTCTTGTCTGGCAACACCTTGATGGAGTCAATGATGAAAGTTCTTGTTCAAGCAACCTGTCTTGTCTGGCAACACCTTGATGGAGTCAATGATGAAAGTTCTTGTTCAAGCAACCTGTCTTGTCTGGCAACACCTTGATGGAGTCAATGATGAAAGTTCTTGTTCAAGCAACCTGTCTTGTCTGGCAACACCTTGATGGAGGGAATGATGAAAGTTCTTGTTCAAGCAACCTGTCTTGTCTGGCAACACCTTGATGGAGGGAATGATGAAAGTTCTTGTTCAAGCAACCTGTCTTGTCTGGCAACACCTTGATGGAGTCAATGATGAAAGTTCTTGTTCAAGCAACCTGTCTTGTCTGGCAACACCTTGATGGAGGGAATGATGAAAGTTCTTGTTCAAGCAACCTGTCTTGTCTGGCAACACCTTGATGGAGGGAATGATGAAAGTTCTTGTTCAAGCAACCTGTCTTGTCTGGCAACACCTTGATGGAGTCAATGATGAAAGTTCTTGTTCAAGCAACCTGTCTTGTCTGGCAACACCTTGATGGAGTCAATGATGAAAGTTCTTGTTCAAGCAACCTGTCTTGTCTGGCAACACCTTGATGGAGGGAATGATGAAAGTTCTTGTTCAAGCAACCTGTCTTGTCTGGCAACACCTTGATGGAGTCAATGATGAAAGTTCTTGTTCAAGCAACCTGTCTTGTCTGGCAACACCTTGATGGAGTCAATGATGAAAGTTCTTGTTCAAGCAACCTGTCTTGTCTGGCAACACCTTGATGGAGGGAATGATGAAAGTTCTTGTTCAAGCAACCTGTCTTGTCTGGCAACACCTTGATGGAGTCAATGATGAAAGTTCTTGTTCAAGCAACCTGTCTTGTCTGGCAACACCTTGATGGAGGGAATGATGAAAGTTCTTGTTCAAGCAACCTGTCTTGTCTGGCAACACCTTGATGGAGTCAATGATGAAAGTTCTTGTTCAAGCAACCTGTCTTGTCTGGCAACACCTTGATGGAGTCAATGATGAAAGTTCTTGTTCAAGCAACCTGTCTTGTCTGGCAACACCTTGATGGAGTCAATGATGAAAGTTCTTGTTCAAGCAACCTGTCTTGTCTGGCAACACCTTGATGGAGTCAATGATGAAAGTTCTTGTTCAAGCAACCTGTCTTGTCTGGCAACACCTTGATGGAGGGAATGATGAAAGTTCTTGTTCAAGCAACCTGTCTTGTCTGGCAACACCTTGATGGAGGGAATGATGAAAGTTCTTGTTCAAGCAACCTGTCTTGTCTGGCAACACCTTGATGGAGTCAATGATGAAAGTTCTTGTTCAAGCAACCTGTCTTGTCTGGCAACACCTTGATGGAGGGAATGATGAAAGTTCTTGTTCAAGCAACCTGTCTTGTCTGGCAACACCTTGATGGAGTCAATGATGAAAGTTCTTGTTCAAGCAACCTGTCTTGTCTGGCAACACCTTGATGGAGGGAATGATGAAAGTTCTTGTTCAAGCAACCTGTCTTGTCTGGCAACACCTTGATGGAGGGAATGATGAAAGTTCTTGTTCAAGCAACCTGTCTTGTCTGGCAACACCTTGATGGAGTCAATGATGAAAGTTCTTGTTCAAGCAACCTGTCTTGTCTGGCAACACCTTGATGGAGTCAATGATGAAAGTTCTTGTTCAAGCAACCTGTCTTGTCTGGCAACACCTTGATGGAGTCAATGATGAAAGTTCTTGTTCAAGCAACCTGTCTTGTCTGGCAACACCTTGATGGAGGGAATGATGAAAGTTCTTGTTCAAGCAACCTGTCTTGTCTGGCAACACCTTGATGGAGTCAATGATGAAAGTTCTTGTTCAAGCAACCTGTCTTGTCTGGCAACACCTTGATGGAGGGAATGATGAAAGTTCTTGTTCAAGCAACCTGTCTTGTCTGGCAACACCTTGATGGAGGGAATGATGAAAGTTCTTGTTCAAGCAACCTGTCTTGTCTGGCAACACCTTGATGGAGGGAATGATGAAAGTTCTTGTTCAAGCAACCTGTCTTGTCTGGCAACACCTTGATGGAGTCAATGATGAAAGTTCTTGTTCAAGCAACCTGTCTTGTCTGGCAACACCTTGATGGAGGGAATGATGAAAGTTCTTGTTCAAGCAACCTGTCTTGTCTGGCAACACCTTGATGGAGGGAATGATGAAAGTTCTTGTTCAAGCAACCTGTCTTGTCTGGCAACACCTTGATGGAGTCAATGATGAAAGTTCTTGTTCAAGCAACCTGTCTTGTCTGGCAACACCTTGATGGAGTCAATGATGAAAGTTCTTGTTCAAGCAACCTGTCTTGTCTGGCAACACCTTGATGGAGGGAATGATGAAAGTTCTTGTTCAAGCAACCTGTCTTGTCTGGCAACACCTTGATGGAGGGAATGATGAAAGTTCTTGTTCAAGCAACCTGTCTTGTCTGGCAACACCTTGATGGAGTCAATGATGAAAGTTCTTGTTCAAGCAACCTGTCTTGTCTGGCAACACCTTGATGGAGTCAATGATGAAAGTTCTTGTTCAAGCAACCTGTCTTGTCTGGCAACACCTTGATGGAGGGAATGATGAAAGTTCTTGTTCAAGCAACCTGTCTTGTCTGGCAACACCTTGATGGAGTCAATGATGAAAGTTCTTGTTCAAGCAACCTGTCTTGTCTGGCAACACCTTGATGGAGGGAATGATGAAAGTTCTTGTTCAAGCAACCTGTCTTGTCTGGCAACACCTTGATGGAGTCAATGATGAAAGTTCTTGTTCAAGCAACCTGTCTTGTCTGGCAACACCTTGATGGAGGGAATGATGAAAGTTCTTGTTCAAGCAACCTGTCTTGTCTGGCAACACCTTGATGGAGGGAATGATGAAAGTTCTTGTTCAAGCAACCTGTCTTGTCTGGCAACACCTTGATGGAGTCAATGATGAAAGTTCTTGTTCAAGCAACCTGTCTTGTCTGGCAACACCTTGATGGAGGGAATGATGAAAGTTCTTGTTCAAGCAACCTGTCTTGTCTGGCAACACCTTGATGGAGGGAATGATGAAAGTTCTTGTTCAAGCAACCTGTCTTGTCTGGCAACACCTTGATGGAGTCAATGATGAAAGTTCTTGTTCAAGCAACCTGTCTTGTCTGGCAACACCTTGATGGAGGGAATGATGAAAGTTCTTGTTCAAGCAACCTGTCTTGTCTGGCAACACCTTGATGGAGGGAATGATGAAAGTTCTTGTTCAAGCAACCTGTCTTGTCTGGCAACACCTTGATGGAGGGAATGATGAAAGTTCTTGTTCAAGCAACCTGTCTTGTCTGGCAACACCTTGATGGAGGGAATGATGAAAGTTCTTGTTCAAGCAACCTGTCTTGTCTGGCAACACCTTGATGGAGGGAATGATGAAAGTTCTTGTTCAAGCAACCTGTCTTGTCTGGCAACACCTTGATGGAGTCAATGATGAAAGTTCTTGTTCAAGCAACCTGTCTTGTCTGGCAACACCTTGATGGAGTCAATGATGAAAGTTCTTGTTCAAGCAACCTGTCTTGTCTGGCAACACCTTGATGGAGGGAATGATGAAAGTTCTTGTTCAAGCAACCTGTCTTGTCTGGCAACACCTTGATGGAGTCAATGATGAAAGTTCTTGTTCAAGCAACCTGTCTTGTCTGGCAACACCTTGATGGAGTCAATGATGAAAGTTCTTGTTCAAGCAACCTGTCTTGTCTGGCAACACCTTGATGGAGTCAATGATGAAAGTTCTTGTTCAAGCAACCTGTCTTGTCTGGCAACACCTTGATGGAGGGAATGATGAAAGTTCTTGTTCAAGCAACCTGTCTTGTCTGGCAACACCTTGATGGAGGGAATGATGAAAGTTCTTGTTCAAGCAACCTGTCTTGTCTGGCAACACCTTGATGGAGTCAATGATGAAAGTTCTTGTTCAAGCAACCTGTCTTGTCTGGCAACACCTTGATGGAGGGAATGATGAAAGTTCTTGTTCAAGCAACCTGTCTTGTCTGGCAACACCTTGATGGAGGGAATGATGAAAGTTCTTGTTCAAGCAACCTGTCTTGTCTGGCAACACCTTGATGGAGTCAATGATGAAAGTTCTTGTTCAAGCAACCTGTCTTGTCTGGCAACACCTTGATGGAGGGAATGATGAAAGTTCTTGTTCAAGCAACCTGTCTTGTCTGGCAACACCTTGATGGAGTCAATGATGAAAGTTCTTGTTCAAGCAACCTGTCTTGTCTGGCAACACCTTGATGGAGTCAATGATGAAAGTTCTTGTTCAAGCAACCTGTCTTGTCTGGCAACACCTTGATGGAGTCAATGATGAAAGTTCTTGTTCAAGCAACCTGTCTTGTCTGGCAACACCTTGATGGAGTCAATGATGAAAGTTCTTGTTCAAGCAACCTGTCTTGTCTGGCAACACCTTGATGGAGGGAATGATGAAAGTTCTTGTTCAAGCAACCTGTCTTGTCTGGCAACACCTTGATGGAGTCAATGATGAAAGTTCTTGTTCAAGCAACCTGTCTTGTCTGGCAACACCTTGATGGAGTCAATGATGAAAGTTCTTGTTCAAGCAACCTGTCTTGTCTGGCAACACCTTGATGGAGGGAATGATGAAAGTTCTTGTTCAAGCAACCTGTCTTGTCTGGCAACACCTTGATGGAGGGAATGATGAAAGTTCTTGTTCAAGCAACCTGTCTTGTCTGGCAACACCTTGATGGAGTCAATGATGAAAGTTCTTGTTCAAGCAACCTGTCTTGTCTGGCAACACCTTGATGGAGTCAATGATGAAAGTTCTTGTTCAAGCAACCTGTCTTGTCTGGCAACACCTTGATGGAGGGAATGATGAAAGTTCTTGTTCAAGCAACCTGTCTTGTCTGGCAACACCTTGATGGAGTCAATGATGAAAGTTCTTGTTCAAGCAACCTGTCTTGTCTGGCAACACCTTGATGGAGGGAATGATGAAAGTTCTTGTTCAAGCAACCTGTCTTGTCTGGCAACACCTTGATGGAGTCAATGATGAAAGTTCTTGTTCAAGCAACCTGTCTTGTCTGGCAACACCTTGATGGAGTCAATGATGAAAGTTCTTGTTCAAGCAACCTGTCTTGTCTGGCAACACCTTGATGGAGGGAATGATGAAAGTTCTTGTTCAAGCAACCTGTCTTGTCTGGCAACACCTTGATGGAGTCAATGATGAAAGTTCTTGTTCAAGCAACCTGTCTTGTCTGGCAACACCTTGATGGAGTCAATGATGAAAGTTCTTGTTCAAGCAACCTGTCTTGTCTGGCAACACCTTGATGGAGGGAATGATGAAAGTTCTTGTTCAAGCAACCTGTCTTGTCTGGCAACACCTTGATGGAGGGAATGATGAAAGTTCTTGTTCAAGCAACCTGTCTTGTCTGGCAACACCTTGATGGAGGGAATGATGAAAGTTCTTGTTCAAGCAACCTGTCTTGTCTGGCAACACCTTGATGGAGTCAATGATGAAAGTTCTTGTTCAAGCAACCTGTCTTGTCTGGCAACACCTTGATGGAGTCAATGATGAAAGTTCTTGTTCAAGCAACCTGTCTTGTCTGGCAACACCTTGATGGAGTCAATGATGAAAGTTCTTGTTCAAGCAACCTGTCTTGTCTGGCAACACCTTGATGGAGTCAATGATGAAAGTTCTTGTTCAAGCAACCTGTCTTGTCTGGCAACACCTTGATGGAGGGAATGATGAAAGTTCTTGTTCAAGCAACCTGTCTTGTCTGGCAACACCTTGATGGAGGGAATGATGAAAGTTCTTGTTCAAGCAACCTGTCTTGTCTGGCAACACCTTGATGGAGTCAATGATGAAAGTTCTTGTTCAAGCAACCTGTCTTGTCTGGCAACACCTTGATGGAGGGAATGATGAAAGTTCTTGTTCAAGCAACCTGTCTTGTCTGGCAACACCTTGATGGAGTCAATGATGAAAGTTCTTGTTCAAGCAACCTGTCTTGTCTGGCAACACCTTGATGGAGTCAATGATGAAAGTTCTTGTTCAAGCAACCTGTCTTGTCTGGCAACACCTTGATGGAGGGAATGATGAAAGTTCTTGTTCAAGCAACCTGTCTTGTCTGGCAACACCTTGATGGAGTCAATGATGAAAGTTCTTGTTCAAGCAACCTGTCTTGTCTGGCAACACCTTGATGGAGGGAATGATGAAAGTTCTTGTTCAAGCAACCTGTCTTGTCTGGCAACACCTTGATGGAGGGAATGATGAAAGTTCTTGTTCAAGCAACCTGTCTTGTCTGGCAACACCTTGATGGAGGGAATGATGAAAGTTCTTGTTCAAGCAACCTGTCTTGTCTGGCAACACCTTGATGGAGTCAATGATGAAAGTTCTTGTTCAAGCAACCTGTCTTGTCTGGCAACACCTTGATGGAGGGAATGATGAAAGTTCTTGTTCAAGCAACCTGTCTTGTCTGGCAACACCTTGATGGAGGGAATGATGAAAGTTCTTGTTCAAGCAACCTGTCTTGTCTGGCAACACCTTGATGGAGGGAATGATGAAAGTTCTTGTTCAAGCAACCTGTCTTGTCTGGCAACACCTTGATGGAGTCAATGATGAAAGTTCTTGTTCAAGCAACCTGTCTTGTCTGGCAACACCTTGATGGAGTCAATGATGAAAGTTCTTGTTCAAGCAACCTGTCTTGTCTGGCAACACCTTGATGGAGGGAATGATGAAAGTTCTTGTTCAAGCAACCTGTCTTGTCTGGCAACACCTTGATGGAGTCAATGATGAAAGTTCTTGTTCAAGCAACCTGTCTTGTCTGGCAACACCTTGATGGAGGGAATGATGAAAGTTCTTGTTCAAGCAACCTGTCTTGTCTGGCAACACCTTGATGGAGTCAATGATGAAAGTTCTTGTTCAAGCAACCTGTCTTGTCTGGCAACACCTTGATGGAGTCAATGATGAAAGTTCTTGTTCAAGCAACCTGTCTTGTCTGGCAACACCTTGATGGAGTCAATGATGAAAGTTCTTGTTCAAGCAACCTGTCTTGTCTGGCAACACCTTGATGGAGTCAATGATGAAAGTTCTTGTTCAAGCAACCTGTCTTGTCTGGCAACACCTTGATGGAGGGAATGATGAAAGTTCTTGTTCAAGCAACCTGTCTTGTCTGGCAACACCTTGATGGAGGGAATGATGAAAGTTCTTGTTCAAGCAACCTGTCTTGTCTGGCAACACCTTGATGGAGTCAATGATGAAAGTTCTTGTTCAAGCAACCTGTCTTGTCTGGCAACACCTTGATGGAGTCAATGATGAAAGTTCTTGTTCAAGCAACCTGTCTTGTCTGGCAACACCTTGATGGAGTCAATGATGAAAGTTCTTGTTCAAGCAACCTGTCTTGTCTGGCAACACCTTGATGGAGTCAATGATGAAAGTTCTTGTTCAAGCAACCTGTCTTGTCTGGCAACACCTTGATGGAGTCAATGATGAAAGTTCTTGTTCAAGCAACCTGTCTTGTCTGGCAACACCTTGATGGAGGGAATGATGAAAGTTCTTGTTCAAGCAACCTGTCTTGTCTGGCAACACCTTGATGGAGGGAATGATGAAAGTTCTTGTTCAAGCAACCTGTCTTGTCTGGCAACACCTTGATGGAGTCAATGATGAAAGTTCTTGTTCAAGCAACCTGTCTTGTCTGGCAACACCTTGATGGAGGGAATGATGAAAGTTCTTGTTCAAGCAACCTGTCTTGTCTGGCAACACCTTGATGGAGGGAATGATGAAAGTTCTTGTTCAAGCAACCTGTCTTGTCTGGCAACACCTTGATGGAGGGAATGATGAAAGTTCTTGTTCAAGCAACCTGTCTTGTCTGGCAACACCTTGATGGAGGGAATGATGAAAGTTCTTGTTCAAGCAACCTGTCTTGTCTGGCAACACCTTGATGGAGGGAATGATGAAAGTTCTTGTTCAAGCAACCTGTCTTGTCTGGCAACACCTTGATGGAGTCAATGATGAAAGTTCTTGTTCAAGCAACCTGTCTTGTCTGGCAACACCTTGATGGAGTCAATGATGAAAGTTCTTGTTCAAGCAACCTGTCTTGTCTGGCAACACCTTGATGGAGGGAATGATGAAAGTTCTTGTTCAAGCAACCTGTCTTGTCTGGCAACACCTTGATGGAGTCAATGATGAAAGTTCTTGTTCAAGCAACCTGTCTTGTCTGGCAACACCTTGATGGAGGGAATGATGAAAGTTCTTGTTCAAGCAACCTGTCTTGTCTGGCAACACCTTGATGGAGGGAATGATGAAAGTTCTTGTTCAAGCAACCTGTCTTGTCTGGCAACACCTTGATGGAGGGAATGATGAAAGTTCTTGTTCAAGCAACCTGTCTTGTCTGGCAACACCTTGATGGAGTCAATGATGAAAGTTCTTGTTCAAGCAACCTGTCTTGTCTGGCAACACCTTGATGGAGGGAATGATGAAAGTTCTTGTTCAAGCAACCTGTCTTGTCTGGCAACACCTTGATGGAGTCAATGATGAAAGTTCTTGTTCAAGCAACCTGTCTTGTCTGGCAACACCTTGATGGAGTCAATGATGAAAGTTCTTGTTCAATGATGAAAGATTCTTGTTCAAGCAACCTGTCTTGTCTGGCAACACCTTGATGGAGGGAATGATGAAAGTTCTTGTTCAAGCAACCTGTCTTGTCTGGCAACACCTTGATGGAGGTGATGAAAGTTCTCGTTCAAGCAACCTGTCTTGTCTGGCAACACCTTGATGGAGGGAATGATGAAAGTTCTTGTTCAAGCAACCTGTCTTGTCTGGCAACACCTTGATGGAGGGAATGATGAAAGTTCTTGTTCAAGCAACCTGTCTTGTCTGGCAACACCTTGATGGAGTGATGAAAGTTCTTGTTCAAGCAACCTGTCTTGTCTGGCAACACGTTGATGGAGTCAATGATGAAAGTTCTTGTTCAAGCAACCTGTCTTGTCTGGCAACACCTTGATGGAGGGAATGATGAAAGTTCTTGTTCAAGCAACCTGTCTTGTCTGGCAACACCTTGATGGAGGGAATGATGAAAGTTCTTGTTCAAGCAACCTGTCTTGTCTGGCAACACCTTGATGGAGTCAATGATGAAAGTTCTTGTTCAAGCAACCTGTCTTGTCTGGCAACACCTTGATGGAGTCAATGATGAAAGTTCTTGTTCAAGCAACCTGTCTTGTCTGGCAACACCTTGATGGAGTCAATGATGAAAGTTCTTGTTCAAGCAACCTGTCTTGTCTGGCAACACCTTGATGGAGTCAATGATGAAAGTTCTTGTTCAAGCAACCTGTCTTGTCTGGCAACACCTTGATGGAGGGAATGATGAAAGTTCTTGTTCAAGCAACCTGTCTTGTCTGGCAACACCTTGATGGAGGGAATGATGAAAGTTCTTGTTCAAGCAACCTGTCTTGTCTGGCAACACCTTGATGGAGGGAATGATGAAAGTTCTTGTTCAAGCAACCTGTCTTGTCTGGCAACACCTTGATGGAGTCAATGATGAAAGTTCTTGTTCAAGCAACCTGTCTTGTCTGGCAACACCTTGATGGAGGGAATGATGAAAGTTCTTGTTCAAGCAACCTGTCTTGTCTGGCAACACCTTGATGGAGTCAATGATGAAAGTTCTTGTTCAAGCAACCTGTCTTGTCTGGCAACACCTTGATGGAGTCAATGATGAAAGTTCTTGTTCAAGCAACCTGTCTTGTCTGGCAACACCTTGATGGAGTCAATGATGAAAGTTCTTGTTCAAGCAACCTGTCTTGTCTGGCAACACGTTGATGGAGGGAATGATGAAAGTTCTTGTTCAAGCAACCTGTCTTGTCTGGCAACACCTTGATGGAGGGAATGATGAAAGTTCTTGTTCAAGCAACCTGTCTTGTCTGGCAACACCTTGATGGAGGGAATGATGAAAGTTCTTGTTCAAGCAACCTGTCTTGTCTGGCAACACCTTGATGGAGGGAATGATGAAAGTTCTTGTTCAAGCAACCTGTCTTGTCTGGCAACACCTTGATGGAGGGAATGATGAAAGTTCTTGTTCAAGCAACCTGTCTTGTCTGGCAACACCTTGATGGAGTCAATGATGAAAGTTCTTGTTCAAGCAACCTGTCTTGTCTGGCAACACCTTGATGGAGGGAATGATGAAAGTTCTTGTTCAAGCAACCTGTCTTGTCTGGCAACACCTTGATGGAGTCAATGATGAAAGTTCTTGTTCAAGCAACCTGTCTTGTCTGGCAACACCTTGATGGAGGGAATGATGAAAGTTCTTGTTCAAGCAACCTGTCTTGTCTGGCAACACCTTGATGGAGTCAATGATGAAAGTTCTTGTTCAAGCAACCTGTCTTGTCTGGCAACACCTTGATGGAGTCAATGATGAAAGTTCTTGTTCAAGCAACCTGTCTTGTCTGGCAACACCTTGATGGAGGGAATGATGAAAGTTCTTGTTCAAGCAACCTGTCTTGTCTGGCAACACCTTGATGGAGGGAATGATGAAAGTTCTTGTTCAAGCAACCTGTCTTGTCTGGCAACACCTTGATGGAGGGAATGATGAAAGTTCTTGTTCAAGCAACCTGTCTTGTCTGGCAACACCTTGATGGAGTCAATGATGAAAGTTCTTGTTCAAGCAACCTGTCTTGTCTGGCAACACCTTGATGGAGGGAATGATGAAAGTTCTTGTTCAAGCAACCTGTCTTGTCTGGCAACACCTTGATGGAGGGAATGATGAAAGTTCTTGTTCAAGCAACCTGTCTTGTCTGGCAACACGTTGATGGAGTCAATGATGAAAGTTCTTGTTCAAGCAACCTGTCTTGTCTGGCAACACCTTGATGGAGCGAATGATGAAAGTTCTTGTTCAAGCAACCTGTCTTGTCTGGCAACACCTTGATGGAGGGAATGATGAAAGTTCTTGTTCAAGCAACCTGTCTTGTCTGGCAACACCTTGATGGAGTGATGAAAGTTCTTGTTCAAGCAACCTGTCTTGTCTGGCAACACCTTGATGGAGTCAATGATGAAAGTTCTTGTTCAAGCAACCTGTCTTGTCTGGCAACACCTTGATGGAGGGAATGATGAAAGTTCTTGTTCAAGCAACCTGTCTTGTCTGGCAACACCTTGATGGAGGGAATGATGAAAGTTCTTGTTCAAGCAACCTGTCTTGTCTGGCAACACCTTGATGGAGTCAATGATGAAAGTTCTTGTTCAAGCAACCTGTCTTGTCTGGCAACACCTTGATGGAGTCAATGATGAAAGTTCTTGTTCAAGCAACCTGTCTTGTCTGGCAACACCTTGATGGAGTCAATGATGAAAGTTCTTGTTCAAGCAACCTGTCTTGTCTGGCAACACCTTGATGGAGTCAATGATGAAAGTTCTTGTTCAAGCAACCTGTCTTGTCTGGCAACACCTTGATGGAGGGAATGATGAAAGTTCTTGTTCAAGCAACCTGTCTTGTCTGGCAACACCTTGATGGAGGGAATGATGAAAGTTCTTGTTCAAGCAACCTGTCTTGTCTGGCAACACCTTGATGGAGGGAATGATGAAAGTTCTTGTTCAAGCAACCTGTCTTGTCTGGCAACACCTTGATGGAGTCAATGATGAAAGTTCTTGTTCAAGCAACCTGTCTTGTCTGGCAACACCTTGATGGAGTCAATGATGAAAGTTCTTGTTCAAGCAACCTGTCTTGTCTGGCAACACCTTGATGGAGGGAATGATGAAAGTTCTTGTTCAAGCAACCTGTCTTGTCTGGCAACACCTTGATGGAGTCAATGATGAAAGTTCTTGTTCAAGCAACCTGTCTTGTCTGGCAACACCTTGATGGAGTCAATGATGAAAGTTCTTGTTCAAGCAACCTGTCTTGTCTGGCAACACCTTGATGGAGTCAATGATGAAAGTTCTTGTTCAAGCAACCTGTCTTGTCTGGCAACACGTTGATGGAGGGAATGATGAAAGTTCTTGTTCAAGCAACCTGTCTTGTCTGGCAACACCTTGATGGAGGGAATGATGAAAGTTCTTGTTCAAGCAACCTGTCTTGTCTGGCAACACGTTGATGGAGGGAATGATGAAAGTTCTTGTTCAAGCAACCTGTCTTGTCTGGCAACACCTTGATGGAGGGAATGATGAAAGTTCTTGTTCAAGCAACCTGTCTTGTCTGGCAACACCTTGATGGAGGGAATGATGAAAGTTCTTGTTCAAGCAACCTGTCTTGTCTGGCAACACCTTGATGGAGGGAATGATGAAAGTTCTTGTTCAAGCAACCTGTCTTGTCTGGCAACACCTTGATGGAGTGATGAAAGTTCTTGTTCAAGCAACCTGTCTTGTCTGGCAACACGTTGATGGAGTCAATGATGAAAGTTCTTGTTCAAGCAACCTGTCTTGTCTGGCAACACCTTGATGGAGTCAATGATGAAAGTTCTTGTTCAAGCAACCTGTCTTGTCTGGCAACACCTTGATGGAGTCAATGATGAAAGTTCTTGTTCAAGCAACCTGTCTTGTCTGGCAACACCTTGATGGAGTCAATGATGAAAGTTCTTGTTCAAGCAACCTGTCTTGTCTGGCAACACCTTGATGGAGGGAATGATGAAAGTTCTTGTTCAAGCAACCTGTCTTGTCTGGCAACACCTTGATGGAGTCAATGATGAAAGTTCTTGTTCAAGCAACCTGTCTTGTCTGGCAACACCTTGATGGAGGGAATGATGAAAGTTCTTGTTCAAGCAACCTGTCTTGTCTGGCAACACCTTGATGGAGGGAATGATGAAAGTTCTTGTTCAAGCAACCTGTCTTGTCTGGCAACACCTTGATGGAGGGAATGATGAAAGTTCTTGTTCAAGCAACCTGTCTTGTCTGGCAACACCTTGATGGAGTCAATGATGAAAGTTCTTGTTCAAGCAACCTGTCTTGTCTGGCAACACCTTGATGGAGGGAATGATGAAAGTTCTTGTTCAAGCAACCTGTCTTGTCTGGCAACACCTTGATGGAGTCAATGATGAAAGTTCTTGTTCAAGCAACCTGTCTTGTCTGGCAACACCTTGATGGAGTCAATGATGAAAGTTCTTGTTCAAGCAACCTGTCTTGTCTGGCAACACCTTGATGGAGTCAATGATGAAAGTTCTTGTTCAAGCAACCTGTCTTGTCTGGCAACACGTTGATGGAGGGAATGATGAAAGTTCTTGTTCAAGCAACCTGTCTTGTCTGGCAACACCTTGATGGAGGGAATGATGAAAGTTCTTGTTCAAGCAACCTGTCTTGTCTGGCAACACGTTGATGGAGTCAATGATGAAAGTTCTCGTTCAAGCAACCTGTCTTGTCTGGCAACACCTTGATGGAGGGAATGATGAAAGTTCTTGTTCAAGCAACCTGTCTTGTCTGGCAACACCTTGATGGAGTCAATGATGAAAGTTCTTGTTCAAGCAACCTGTCTTGTCTGGCAACACCTTGATGGAGGGAATGATGAAAGTTCTTGTTCAAGCAACCTGTCTTGTCTGGCAACACCTTGATGGAGTCAATGATGAAAGTTCTCGTTCAAGCAACCTGTCTTGTCTGGCAACACCTTGATGGAGGGAATGATGAAAGTTCTTGTTCAAGCAACCTGTCTTGTCTGGCAACACCTTGATGGAGTCAATGATGAAAGTTCTTGTTCAAGCAACCTGTCTTGTCTGGCAACACCTTGATGGAGGGAATGATGAAAGTTCTTGTTCAAGCAACCTGTCTTGTCTGGCAACACCTTGATGGAGTCAATGATGAAAGTTCTTGTTCAAGCAACCTGTCTTGTCTGGCAACACCTTGATGGAGTCAATGATGAAAGTTCTTGTTCAAGCAACCTGTCTTGTCTGGCAACACCTTGATGGAGTCAATGATGAAAGTTCTTGTTCAAGCAACCTGTCTTGTCTGGCAACACGTTGATGGAGGGAATGATGAAAGTTCTTGTTCAAGCAACCTGTCTTGTCTGGCAACACCTTGATGGAGGGAATGATGAAAGTTCTTGTTCAAGCAACCTGTCTTGTCTGGCAACACGTTGATGGAGTCAATGATGAAAGTTCTCGTTCAAGCAACCTGTCTTGTCTGGCAACACCTTGATGGAGTCAATGATGAAAGTTCTTGTTCAAGCAACCTGTCTTGTCTGGCAACACCTTGATGGAGTCAATGATGAAAGTTCTTGTTCAAGCAACCTGTCTTGTCTGGCAACACGTTGATGGAGTCAATGATGAAAGTTCTTGTTCAAGCAACCTGTCTTGTCTGGCAACACCTTGATGGAGGGAATGATGAAAGTTCTTGTTCAAGCAACCTGTCTTGTCTGGGAATCGGCCGATGTGTTAAGAAAATAATAAATTTGCAAATCGACCTTTGTAACATCAGGAACTCTGCGTTCAACTAAGAACACTAATGATAAAAGTTTGAAGCCGATAAGTAGAGGCATTTTCCAGTTCTCATAGATTTCATAGATTCCAAAATTTTTTTTTTTTACTATTTTGGTATATTGACAAATTTGTACCTACGTAAAAAGAAAATAGAAGTGTCCTGTCCGTGAGGCCAGACATTAAATATTGAAGCCATTCAAAAGAAATTCACTCATATTAAACGGGTTTAGAAATCCACACTGTTTTAGACATGAGATTGTCAGAATGGTGCCATGAGATTGTCAGAATGGTGCCATGAGATTGTCAGAATGGTGCCATGAGATTGTCAGAATGGTGCCATAAGATTGTCAGAATGGTGCCATAAGATTGTCAGAATGGTGCCATAAGATTGTCAGAATGGTGCCATAAGATTGTCAGAATGGTGCCATAAGATTGTCAGAATGGTGCCATAAGATTGTCAGAATGGTGCCATAAGATTGTCAGAATGGTGCCATAAGATTGTCAGAATGGTGCCATAAGATTGTCAGAATGGTGCCATAAGATTGTCAGAATGGTGCCATAAGATTGTCAGAATGGTGCCATAAGATTGTCAGAATGGTGCCATGAGATTGTCAGAATGGTGCCATAAGATTGTCAGAATGGTGCCATAAGATTGTCAGAATGGTGCCATAAGATTGTCAGAATGGTGCCATAAGATTGTCAGAATGGTGCCATAAGATTGTCAGAATGGTGCCATAAGATTGTCAGAATGGTGCCATAAGATTGTCAGAATGGTGCCATAAGATTGTCAGAATGGTGCCATAAGATTGTCAGAATGGTGCCATAAGATTGTCAGAATGGTGCCATAAGATTGTCAGAATGGTGCCATAAGATTGTCAGAATGGTGCCATAAGATTGTCAGAATGGTGCCATAAGATTGTCAGAATGGTGCCATAAGATTGTCAGAATGGTGCCATAAGATTGTCAGAATGGTGCCATAAGATTGTCAGAATGGTGCCATAAGATTGTCAGAATGGTGCCATAAGATTGTCAGAATGGTGCCATAAGATTGTCAGAATGGTGCCATAAGATTGTCAGAATGGTGCCATAAGATTGTCAGAATGGTGCCATAAGATTGTCAGAATGGTGCCATAAGATTGTCAGAATGGTGCCATAAGATTGTCAGAATGGTGCCATAAGATTGTCAGAATGGTGCCATAAGATTGTCAGAATGGTGCCATAAGATTGTCAGAATGGTGCCATAAGATTGTCAGAATGGTGCCATAAGATTGTCAGAATGGTGCCATAAGATTGTCAGAATTGTGAATGGTGCCATAAGATTGTCAGAATGGTGCCATAAGATTGTCAGAATGGTGCCATAAGATTGTCAGAATGGTGCCATAAGATTGTCAGAATGGTGCCATAAGATTGTCAAGATTGTCAGAATGGTGCCATAAGATTGTCAGAATGGTGCCATAAGATTGTCAGAATGGTGCCATAAGATTGTCAGAATGGTGCCATAAGATTGTCAGAATGGTGCCATAAGATTGTCAGAATGGTGCCATAAGATTGTCAGAATGGTGCCATAAGATTGTCAGAATGGTGCCATAAGATTGTCAGAATGGTGCCATAAGATTGTCAGAATGGTGCCATAAGATTGTCAGAATGGTGCCATAAGATTGTCAGAATGGTGCCATAAGATTGTCAGAATGGTGCCATAAGATTGTCAGAATGGTGCCATAAGATTGTCAGAATGGTGCCATAAGATTGTGAGAATGGTGCCATAAGATTGTCAGCATGGTGCCATAAGATTGTCAGAATGGTGCCATAAGATTGTCAGAATGGTGCCATAAGATTGTGAGAATGGTGCCATAAGATTGTCAGCATGGTGCCATAAGATTGTCAGAATGGTGCCATAAGATTGTCAGAATGGTGCCATAAGATTGTCAGAATTGTGCCATAAGATTGTCAGAATGGTGCCTTAAGATTGTCAGAATGGTGCCATAAGATTGTCAGAATGGTGCCATTAGATTGTCAGAATGGTGCCATAAGATTGTCAGAATGGTGCCATAAGATTGTCAGAATGGTGCCATAAGATTGTCAGAATGGTGCCATAAGATTATCAGAATGGTGCCATAAGATTGTCAGAATGGTGCCAAAAGATTGTGAGAATGGTGCTATAAGACTGTCAGAATGGTGCCATAAGATTGTCAGAATGGTGCCATAAGATTGTCAGAATGGTGCCATAAGATTGTCAGAATGGTGCCATAAGATTGTCAGAATGGTGCCATAAGATTGTCAGAATGGTGCCATAAGATTGTCAGAATGGTGCCATAAGATTGTCAGAATGGTGCCATAAGATTGTCAGAATGGTGCCATAAGATTATCAGAATGGTGCCATAAGATTGTCAGAATGGTGCCATAAGATTGTCAGAATGGTGCCATAAGATTGTCAGAATGGTGCCATAAGATTGTCAGAATGGTGCCATAAGATTGTCAGAATGGTGCCATAAGATTGTCAGAATGGTGCCATAAGATTATCAGAATGGTGCCATAAGATTGTCAGAATGGTGCCATAAGATTGTCAGAATGGTGCCATAAGATTGTCAGAATGGTGCCATAAGATTGTCAGAATGGTGCCATAAGATTGTCAGAATGGTGCCATAAGATAGTCAGAATGGTGCCATAAGATTATCAGAATGGTGCCATAAGATTGTCAGAATGGTGCCATAAGATTGTCAGAATGGTGCCATAAGATTGTCAGAATGGTGCCATAAGATTGTCAGAATGGTGCCATAAGATTGTCAGAATGGTGCCATAAGATTGTCAGAATGGTGCCATAAGATTGTCAGAATGGTGCCATAAGATTATCAGAATGGTGCCATAAGATTGTCTGAATGGTGCCATAAGATTGTCAGAATGGTGCCATAAGATTGTCAGAATGGTGCCATAAGATTGTCAGAATGGTGCCATAAGATTGTCAGAATGGTGCCATAAGATTGTCAGAATGGTGCCATAAGATTGTCAGAATGGTGCCATAAGATTGTCAGAATGGTGCCATAAGATTGTCAGAATATAAGATTGTCAGAATGGTGCCATAAGATTGTCAGAATGGTGCCATAAGATTGTCAGAATGGTGCCATAAGATTGTCAGAATGGTGCCATAAGATTGTCAGAATGGTGCCATAAGATTGTCAGAATGGTGCCATAAGATTGTCAGAATGGTGCCATAAGATTGTCAGAATGGTGCCATAAGATTGTCAGAATGGTGCCATAAGATTGTCAGAATGGTGCCATAAGATTGTCAGAATGGTGCCATAAGATTGTCAGAATGGTGCCATAAGATTGTCAGAATGGTGCCATAAGATTATCAGAATGGTGCCAACACACACCACTAACAACCCCAACTTTCTAATTAGAGGAAGAAATAGCAGTAACATTAACGGCAACAGTAACAATCAAAAACAACAGTACGAGCAACAAACAAGTACAAGGTAGGTCTGACACACGGCAGTTTCACAATGGGGAATCCCAGAGAGGAATGGACACCGCTGCATTGGACCCCTGGCCTATCAGGAAGCCTCGATTCCTCCGTGTTGGACCACTTTTCTAGCAGGAAGCCTCGACACCACCGTACTGTATCCCTGGCCCGGCAGGAAGCCTCTACACCTCGGTGTTGGACCCTTGACACGGCAGGAAGCCTTGGTGTTGGATCCCTGGCCCGACAGGAAGCCTCTACACCTCGGTGTTGGACCCTTGACACGGCAGGAAACCTTGGTGTTGGATCCCTGGCCCGACAGGAAGCCTCTACACCTCGGTGTTGGACCCTTGACACGGCAGGAAGCCTTGGTGTTGGATCCCTGGCCCGGCAGGAAGCCTCTACACCTCGGTGTTGGACCCTTGACACGGCAGGAAGCCTTGGTGTTGGATCCCTGGCCCGACAGGAAGCCTCTACACCTTGGTGTTGGACCCTTGACACGGCTCTACAGGAAGCCTTACACCTCGGTGTTGGACCCTTGACCCAGGAAGCCTTGATCACGGCAGGAAGCCTTGGTGTTGGATCCCTGGCCCGACAGGAAGCCTCTACACCTCGGTGTTGGACCCTTGACACGGCAGGAAGCCTTGGTGTTGGATCCCTGGCCCGACAGGAAGCAGGTGTTGGAAGCAGGAAGCTCTACACCTCGGTGTTGGACCCTTGACACGGCAGGAAGCCTTGGTGTTGGATCCCTGGCCCGACAGGAAGCCTCTACACCTCGGTGTTGGACCCTTGACACGGCAGGAAGCCTTGGTGTTGGATCCCTGGCCCGACAGGAAGCCTCTACACCTCGGTGTTGGACCCTTGACACGGCAGGAAGCCTTGGTGTTGGATCCCTGGCCCGGCAGGAAGCCTCTACACCTCGGTGTTGGACCCTTGACACGGCAGGAAGCCTTGGTGTTGGATCCCTGGCCCGACAGGAAGCCTCGTAGGTAAGAAGGGAACTCTTCCCGTGGCTTGATTATAGTTGTGCCGGGGCTTCTTTAATGTACCAGAGAGTGAGGAATGATGAGGGAATCCCTGATGACAACCAAGACCTGGCGTGGCACCAGGGTCGATTTAAGAAACATGTCTTATACGAGATATGTAACGAAGTATTCTTATACGTTTCATTCCCCGCTTCTCCCCCTCTGTAACGTACATCAGTACATTACTAATGTGATCGTTGTTTAATGTTATATTAATATTTAATGCAACTGACTTATGTCACTGCCTGTCAGTTTTGAACAGTGACAAGAACACTTTTCTTAAATAGTGTTATAATTATTCACCATGTACCGTATATTGAATATGTATGTGTCAGTGTTAACAAATGTGTCGTTCACGTGAGTCTCCTGATGGAAGTTTCTGGTTGACCCCGGGTGAGTTTAACTACTGCAATAACAAGCATGGTTGGAGCTTTGTGTTTTGGTTAATTGCCAAGACAGCTGTTCTTCACCTTTTCCAGATTCTCATTCAGTCTGCGACACCAGGCTGACAGGGGAAGATAAGCTGGTGGGGATCAGCGTAGCCATTAAACAAAGCCTCACACACAAATCATTTGTGGATTCTATTTCTGAGTGTCTTGGTTGTCTTCTAGATGAACTTAGATTCTGGCGGTTGTCTAGTGTGAACTCAATGGTATTTAATTACATTGCTAACTTAGCCTCTGAAACAAAAGGGTGCCACTCTGAGCTAAACTTTCATGTTGAGTATCCATAAATACCTCCTCATACACAAACATGTACTTTATATAATTATAGAATGTGTTAGGTTATACCTAGTTTCTGCACCCTGTCTTTTCTGGATATAGTCTTTGAACTTAGCCGATGTGAGTTGTGTTGGGACTGTTGGGACTCTTGACACTGTTTTTCTGCTAATTTGTGTGTGGACTTAGACACTACACACAAGTTATCGACTTAGTGTAACCATATGGTAGTGTGTGTCTTTCTCATTCGTCGTGTATAAATCTCGTGGTTTATTTTTCACATGTGGGACTGTGGAGTTGCATTATGTGAGATGTACTTTGGGATGTAGATTATCTGCAGCATAGAAAAAAAAATATTTTAGTTGCCTTTGCTTTTACCGTAGACTTGATAGAATTTTGTAGTTCCAGCCGTGAGGTGTTGCTCTACAACAAGCCCTGCTAAGAAAGCAATGGCAAACATTTCTTACAGCCTCTTCCCACTCCTTCGTTTCTTCTACTTTCTCATCCTTTTTTACCCCTTCTTCGAGTCCTGTGCCCTTCTTCCTGTCCTCCTACCCCTTTTCGTCTTATACTCTCCCTCTACATCCCCTTTTACTCCTCCAGCCCTCAACCACCTTCTCCCTCACTCTTCGACCCCCCCCCTCCCCTCCACCCTGAATATACACATCCTATCCATCTCTCCTCGGTTCCCCCCTACACTCCCTCCACCAACCCCCCCCCTCTTAATTGTTTTTGTTAGTCTTACTATCACAAATGAACGCTTATTTAGTTAGAAGGGTATATTGTTTAATGATATTTAGGGATCTTTTGTATTGTGATCTAATTAAGACTCTACTAAACTGTTTACTTATCACTTAAACAATATTTTTAGCATAGACGATTGTTAACATTATTTAGAGTGCGTTGTTAATAACACAAGAATGATGTTTAAACAGAGAATGACGGAGGTAGATTTGTTACTGCACCAAACCTTTTTTTAACTACGTCAATTTTTTTGGCGTGGTTTTCGACGTCAATACTTTAACTCTTAGGATTTAGGTTAATTTAAGCTAGTTTAGGTTACGTATACCTATAATAACGTATATTTAACCTTAGATAAGTAAATTAAACATGAACGGCCGTGATTCTTACGGAAACGAGAGGGCCGAGAAAAAACAGGTAACGTTCAAATACAAATAAGTTGGCTGATGTTAGAAGATGAAATTGGGTCTGGAGTTTACCTGGAGAGAGTTCCGGGGGTCAACGCCCCCGCGGCCCGGTCTGTGACCAGGCCTCCAATAGGCCTCGAATAGAATATTAAAATATTTTAAGGTTCAGTGCGTTTTCTAGTGCACTCTTCTTTCAAGTTTACTCATTTTAAGTTCAATATATTTTGTATTTCAGTATTTCTTAGTTCCACGTGTTTTTTTAGTCTTATAGACGGAACACTGAGCAGGGAATGCGTCACTGTTTTTACCATGGTAACTAGTGGGAAAAAAAATCTCTGCTCCCGCCTCACCTCAGCTCCACCTCTGTCCTACCTCAGTTCTATTTCAACCTTATCTTGCCACTATCTCAGTCCTGCCTCAGCCTTACCGTAGCCCTTCCTCCACAATCTTCACCTATGCCTCACCTCAACCCCACATTAACCCATCCGGAGAAATATCATGGACAGGTGTACTCCCTATTTAATGCAGTATGCCTGTCTATGATATCTTTCCCTACTCATTAACCACTGCTATTAAGAATATTGAGAACCCACTCTTCAAGACAACAGTACAAGAAACTATTGCCTCGCACACGGATTCCTTGCTGCCCAGTGAGCTCCATGCTTATACTGATGGATCAGTTCAGCACACTACAGGCCGAACTGCAGCAGCTTGAAAAATACACAAAGGTAACAAGTGTATAAAGACTAGTAACATGAGGTTGAATAAGTGACACAGTTCAACAATAACACAACTAAATGCACTGAGACTTGTTACCAACTTATTAATCAAACCACTGAACTAATCTTCTATGGCTCCAAGACTGCTCTTGAAGCACTTGAGAATCCTACTTACAAAATAATCACCAGGAACATTATAGAGATTAAAAATGTCTTGATAAGTACCCACGACAAAGGCTTAAATAATTCATGTGTGTGGATACTTTCCCAGGCATGAATCAACCATCATGATAACATTGATAACGAAGCTGGGTTTGATTGTGACAGGCCAGAGGTGGATTTAAAACTGGTCATCCTTCTGTTCATTATTAACACCATTCAGCTGAATATCATTTATGGAAGACGTGAAAGCACAAGTCCCATAGACGTCAGTGCACACTATTATCAAACGGTATGATTTGTTCCAATTAGGAAGTTATGTGTAAGGGAAACAAAAATGTCTGCTAGATTGTGTGACACAGTGACTGCCATAATCAGGTTGGGACACCGTCTTCTGTGGAAGATGCTTGCAACCACAGGCGAGCCTCCCATCTCTGCTTATTCTAAATGCAAGCTCTGTGAAAAAGAAGTGACACGTGACTTTTACCATTATATAGTTGAGTATTCAGTTTCTGCATGGTAGAATGGAGTACTTGGAACTGTGGGAGTACTTTAAGTACTCCGGGATACCTGAGGACATCCTCGTTATCCATCTTAAATTTACCAGCACTCACCAGTCTAGTAACACCCACATATTATTTGTATATGTGTATTGTCTGTGTTTATGTATAGACATATACATAAGTATATATGCATAGGTATAGATGAATATTTAAGTCTGTGTATTTAAATGTAATACATATGAAATACTAATTCTGAATAGTTATCTAGTAATGTATGTATATGTGTATATATATATAGTTGGATGTCTTATGACATGGACATATCTGTTCCTCCACCCATGTTTCTTTTTCCTGCCTCCTGTGTATAATTTCTCTTGCCCCGGCTCTGGTATGATGGAGATAGCTTCAAAAAATCAATTTCTCCTGTGTATGGGATAGGCTGTTCCCAGAGATGGTAATTCCCAAGTGATAGTAAGTCCAATTATGCTGCAAGAAAACCCTTCAAGCTGCCGTAGCTGATGAACCTAAAATTCTTGATGATATCCTCATTGAAGTCTCCCAGCTCAGGCTTACGGATTTCAGCATCCTGTATGAATTCTATCCTGCGTGATGGTATATGACAAGGAAACGTAGCTATCTTTTGTTCCCACTGGGTCAGTATCAGAGAATATGGTAGCAGCACACTGCTGATGTCTCCAGTTTTGTCAAAAAAAGAAAGCACCACCCTAACCTCACCCCAAACTTGCCTCAGCACCGCCTCACCCCAAACTTGCCTCAGCACCGCCTCAACCCAAACTTGCCTCAGCACCGCCTCACCCCAAACTTGCCTCAGCACCGCCTCACCCCAAACTTGCCTCAGCACCGCCTCAACCCAAACTTGCCTCAGCACCGCCTCACCCCAAACTTGCCTCAGCACCGCCTCACCCCAAACTTGCCTCATCACCGCCTCCACCCAAACTTGCCTCAGCACCGCCTCAACCCAAACTTGCCTCAGCACCGCCTCAACCCAAACTTGCCTCAGCACCGCCTCAACCCAAACTTGCCTCAGCACCGCCTCACCCCAAACTTGCCTCAGCACCGCCTCAACCCAAACTTGCCTCAGCACCGCCTCACACCAAACTTGCCTCAGCACCGCCTCAAACCAAACTTGCCTCAGCACCGCCTCACCCCAAACTTGCCTCAGCACCGCCTCACCCCAAACTTGCCTCAGCACCGCCTCAATCCAAACTTGCCTCAGCACCGCCTCAACCCAAACTTGCCTCAGCACCGCCTCACCCCACACTTGCCTCAGCACCGCCTCAACCCAAACTTGCCTCAGCACCGCCTCAATCCAAACTTGCCTCAGCACCGCCTCAATCCAAACTTGCCTCAGCACCGCCTCAACCCAAACTTGCCTCAGCACCGCCTCAACCCAAACTTGCCTCAGCACCGCCTCAATCCAAACTTGCCTCAGCACCGCCTCAATCCAAACTTGCCTCAGCACCGCCTCAACCCAAACTTGCCTCAGCACCGCCTCAACCCAAACTTGCCTCAGCACCGCCTCAACCCAAACTTGCCTCAGCACCGCCTCAACCCAAACTTGCCTCAGCACCGCCTCACCCCAAACTTGCCTCAACACCGCCTCAACCGAAACTTGCCTCAGCACCGCCTCAACCTAAACTTGCCTCAGCACCGCCTCAACCCAAACTTGCCTCAGCACCGCCTCAATCCAAACTTGCCTCAGCACCGCCTCAATCCAAACTTGCCTCAGCACCGCCTCAACCCAAACTTGCCTCAGCACCGCCTCAACCCAAACTTGCCTCAACACCGCCTCACCCCAAACTTGCCTCAGCACCACCTCAACCCAACCTGAAAAACGACAAACCCAGAATCAGTTTGAAAATGTGTCTGAGGCAGCTACCTCCTAAGTACCACTCCTCCATCTGCCTCAAATATACCTTAAAATCCTACAAAATACCTTCAGTCCCCTTGAGTGATTAATATTCACAGCGAGACCCTAACATTTACCCCCGAAAATGGTTTTTTTCACTGGAATAATCGTATGCAAATTACCAAAACACCATTTATTCAGCGTCTTGCATACGGGTTATAAAACCTGTCTCGTGAATTAAGAGCTACATTATAACACTCAAGAGCTACATTATAACACTCTAGAGCTACATTATAACACTCTAGAGCTACATTATAACACTCTAGAGCTACATTATAACACTCTAGAGCTACATTATAACACTCAAGAGCTACATTATAACACTCTAGAGCTACATTATAACACTCAAGAGCTACATTATAACACTCTAGAGCTACATTATAACACTCTAGAGCTACATTATAACACTCTAGAGCTACATTATAACACTCTAGAGCTACATTATAACACTCAAGAGCTACATTATAACACTCTAGAGCTACATTATAACACTCAAGAGCTACATTATAACACTCTAGAGCTACATTATAACACTCTAGAGCTACATTATAACACTCTAGAGCTACATTATAACACTCAAGAGCTACATTATAACACTCTAGAGCTACATTATAACACTCAAGAGCTACATTATAACACTCTAGAGCTACATTATAACACTCTAGAGCTACATTATAACACTCTAGAGCTACATTATAACACTCTAGAGCTACATTATAACACTCTAGAGCTACATTATAACACTCTAGAGCTACATTATAACACTCTAGAGCTACATTATAACACTCTAGAGCTACATTATAACACTCAAGAGCTACATTATAACACTCAAGAGCTACATTATAACACTCAAGAGCTACATTATAACACTCTAGAGCTACATTATAACACTCAAGAGCTACATTATAACACTCTAGAGCTACATTATAACACTCTAGAGCTACATTATAACACTCTAGAGCTACATTATAACACTCAAGAGCTACATTATAACACTCAAGAGCTACATTATAACACTCAAGAGCTACATTATAACACTCTAGAGCTACATTATAACACTCTAGAGCTACATTATAACACTCTAGAGCTACATTATAACACTCTAGAGCTACATTATAACACTCTAGAGCTACATTATAACACTCTAGAGCTACATTATAACACTCAAGAGCTACATTATAACACTCTAGAGCTACATTATAACACTCTAGAGCTACATTATAACACTCTAGAGCTACTTTACAACGCCCCAGAGCTACTTTACAACGCCCCAGAGCTACATTACAACGCCCAAGAGCTACATTATAACTCCGAAGAGCTACATTACAACGCCCAAGAGCTACTTTACAACGCCCCAGAGCTACTTTACAACGCCCAAGAGCTACTTTACAACGCCCAAGAGCTACTTTACAACGCCCAAGAGCTACTTTACAACGCCCCAGAGCTACTTTACAACGCCCAAGAGCTACATTACAACGCCCAAGAGCTACTTTACAACGCCCCAGAGCTACTTTACAACGCCCAAGAGCTACTTTACAACGCCCAAGAGCTACTTTACAACGCCCCAGAGCTACTTTACAACGCCCAAGAGCTACTTTACAACGCCCAAGAGCTACTTTACAACGCCCCAGAGCTACTTTACAACGTTTCGCCTACACAGTAGGCTTCTTCAGTCAAGTACAGAAAAGTTGATAGAAGCAGAAGATACTTGAAGACGATGTAATCAGTCCATCACCCTTAAAGTTTTGAGGTGGTCAGTCCCTCAGTCTGGAGAAGAACATTGTTCCATATTGTTTCATACTATGGAACAATGTTCTTCTCCAGACTGAGGGACTGACCACCTCAAAACTTTAAGGGTGATGGACTGATTACATCGTCTTCAAGTATCTTCTGCTTCTATCAACTTTTCTGTACTTTACAACGCCCAAGAGCTACTTTACAACGCCCAAGAGCTACTTTACAACGCCCCAGAGCTACTTTACAACGCCCAAGAGCTACTTTACAACGCCCCAGAGCTACTTTACAACGCCCAAGAGCTACTTTACAACGCCCAAGAGCTACTTTACAACGCCCCAGAGCTACTTTACAACGCCCAAGAGCTACTTTACAACGCCCCAGAGCTACTTTACAACGCCCAAGAGCTACATTATAATGCCCAAGAGCTACATTACAACGCCCAAGAGCTACATTATAATGCCCAAGAGCTACATTACAACGCCCAAGAGCTACATTACAACGCCCAAGAGCTACATTATAACGCCCAAGAGCTACATTACAACGCCCAAGAGCTGCATTATAATGCCCAAGAACTACATTATGACGCCCAAGAGCTACATTATAACGCCCAAGAGCTGCATTATAATGCCCAAGAACTACATTACAACGCCCAAGAGCTGCATTATAATGCCCAAGAGCTACATTACAACGCCCAAGAGCTACATTATAACGCCCAAGAGCTACATTATAATGCCCAAGAGCTTCATTACAACGCCCAAGAGCTACATTATAACGCCCAAGAGCTGCATTATAATGCCCAAGAGCTACATTATAACGCCCAAGAGCTACATTATAACGCCCAAGAGCTACATTATAATGCCCAAGAGCTACATTACAACGCCCAAGAGCTGCATTATAACGCCCAAGAGCTACATTATAACGCCCAAGAGCTACATTACAACGCCCAAGAGCTGCATTATAATGCCCAAGAACTACATTATGACGCCCAAGAGCTACATTAAAACGCCCAAGAGCTGCATTATAATGCCCAAGAGCTACATTATAACGCCCAAGAGCTACATTACAACGCCCAAGAGCTGCATTATAACGCCCAAGAGCTACATTACAACGCCCAAGAGCTGCATTATAACGCCCAAGAGCTACATTATAACGCCCAAGAGCTACATTACAACGCCCAAGAGCTGCATTATAATGCCCAAGAGCTACATTATAACGCCCAAGAGCTACATTACAACGCCCAAGAGCTGCATTATAATGCCCAAGAACTACATTATGACGCCCAAGAGCTACTTTACAACGCCCAAGAGCTGCTTTACAATGCCCGAGAGATACATTATAACGCCAAGAGCTATATTATAATGCCTAAGAGGAAACATTATAACGCCCAAGAGCTACATTTCAACGCCCATGAGTTACATTATAACTCCCAAGAGCTACATGATAATGGTCAAGAGCTAAGTACCGTCCAAAATCTACATTACAATTCCCAAGAACTAAATGCCACACGCAGTATGACCCTTACGCATTTAACGCTTCCGTCCATATATTATTTTGTCCAGAATATCAGTGTGGCGTTTTTGGCACCGAAGAGAGACTCGATTACATATTTGAACGTCATTGAAAATGGTACTCATTTTCCTATACCCTGTTGTATTAAGCCGTTACGGCTTGATAGAGCTCCTGGAGAGCGAAACGTTGCCACAATAAAACGTCACATTAGTTGGATTTGTCAGTAATTCTTCCAATATTAATACAAGGTATATTCTTACTTGAAGTAGGTAGATCATTTTGGAGAGCATTTATTAAGAAATTAAATAGCCGGGGGCCCAGATTTTAGCAGAGTAATTACAAAATGCTCCAAGATACACCGCAGTAAGATCTTGGTAAACAACAGAGGAGGATACTCTATTTGACAGATAATCTATTATCCAACCGAGTAACCTGTAACCACAAACTTCTGCTGAACACTCTAACACTACATTTTTAAACCTACCCCATACCTCTTCGACCCCATTGCCTATGCTCTCATTAGCCCATCTATCCTCCAATAGCTGTTTATATCTTACCCTAACTGCCTCCTCTTTTAGTTTATAAACCTTCACCTCTCTCTTCCCTGATGCTTCTATTCTCCTTGTATCCCATCTACCTTTTACTCTCAGTGTAGCTACAACTAGAAAGTGATCTGATATATCTGTGGCCCCTCTATAAACATGTACATCCTGAAGTCTACTCAACAGTCTTTTATCTACCAATACATAGTCCAACAAACTACTGTCATTTCGCCCTACATCATATCTTGTATACTTATTTATCCTCTTTTTCTTAAAATATGTATTACCTATAACTAAACCTCTTTCTATACAAAGTTCAATCAAAGGGCTCCCATTATCATTTACACCTGGCACCCCAAACTTACCTACCACACCCTCTCTTATACTGTTTATTATTAAATTATTGTAAACTTATCGAAAATATATTTAGTTGGATTAGGC